>NC_064408.1:115087500-115387500 GCF_023375975.1 Astyanax mexicanus
GCCGGCTGTAACTGGAATAAGGAGGGGCTTGATGGAGAGGTAATTACAGGACCTCACAGAGCACCGGCACTGGCGGCACTGGCGGCGGCGGTGAGTTTAAGAATAAGGGAAGTCACACACATGCGATTTCAGTGCACTCATAATACAGATCTATATAATAATACACTTAATACTGGTAATTGCAAGACAAAGGGAGGTGTGAAGTTTCAAATAGTGCAATCAACTTGGCACGACATGGAAAAAACACTGCGACTGGACTTAAGCCGTTTCTATGACAAGACGAAGACACTGAAAGATCACATAAAAGGATGATTATGTTTCTACATAATGCATAATTTCAACACATTTCAGTAAAGGAATATGAACATTTTCACTGATGGTTTCTAAAGGGCCCGTATCCTGAAAATTTCTTGTATTTTAGTTCATTTAAATCATTTGTGAGGGATCAAAATCATTTCAAATCGTTAAAATCATCAGTCCTTAGAATGAAACAAGTGGACGAAAAAACAGAAACATGCAATTTTAATCTCCAACATGTTTTTTTTGTCTTCGGTGCTCTGACAAATGGGACTATAAAAACCTCATAGCTCTCATAAAGCCATAAAGTCCATTCTTTCTGTTTCTCTGCTCCCTGTCTTCTTCTTTTTTATGCTCTCTTTAATTTCCTCCTCTGCTCAAAAGCTCATTCGTGAGGGAAGCTCTCGTTCTCAGTTCTCTGTAAACATGAACAGACTACTATGCACCATGACAAAGGTAATAATAAAATAATAAAATGCCACCATAACGTCTCTGTTAAAAACTCCTTAGCTTTTTTAGCTCTGCCCAGCCAGATTATCTCTTTATCCTCCACAGTTTTAAAGTTATTTAAAGCGTTTTTGTATTCTGCTATTAGATGTTCTGCTGCTGTCTTCATTTGTTTGGTTTGCAGCCATGAGAATTGAACTCTGATTGGTCTTAATGATTTTGATGATTAAAATCACATCTTTAAATATTTAGACAGCATTACAGTCTGTTTGTGCTCTTTTTTTTTGTTCTGTAAAAACAGAAAGGACTTGGTGTGCATTGACCGGTATATGTAGTTAATGGTATATGTAAATGAGCTCTGTTCTAGGTGGCTGAAACACTCTTTGTAACTTCAGCGAGGGCTGCGCTAGAAAACTGCAGTAGGCTGAATAGATTATGTAAACATGTTGGTTATCGTTTTTGCTGTTTGGTTTCCGTATAATATGGACTGTATAGAGTATGGATTGATTTTTATATAATGAAACAATGATTATATTCTTCTACGAACTGAAAAAAGCAAGAATAATGTGTTTTACAGGATATGGGCCCTTTAAAGGGAAGGGTTTTCCGGTGCTACTCAAACGGAGAGGATTCGCATTTTTTTTTCCGTCTCAGTCAGTCTGCTCTTTCCTGGACACTGGATTTCTGGATGTATTTTGCGCTTCTCGGAACTGCTGAATACTCGAAGGAATTGCACTTAACTGAGCTCCAAATGTACGTTCAGATGCTTCGCCCTCTTTGCCCTTCCCGTGAAAGTACAGGCCTGATAGATGCTCTGTGGAAGAGACCAAGCATGGCGTAGCAAAGTCAGTGCAGGCAGCTATACAGGCAACAGGGACCACTGCAGGTTCCGTACTGCTCTTTACAGTTCCTTCAGCTCCGTCTCCGTCTCCAGCGTTCCACAGAGTTCATCTCCTTGACCTGAACGTCTGCCAGCTGCGCCGTCCTCTCGCTTCACTCTAATATGTCCAGGTAGACCGGGGGGTTCTTGACCAAGGCCACCAGGCGGCTGTAGATGTCTTTGATGACGAGGCGCTGCTGAGGCTCCCTCTGCCAGCAGCCCTGCATGAGGAGGTGCACCTCTTTGGGACACGTCCGCGGCCGCTCCAGCTCACGGCCCTGCGTGATGCATTCAATCGCCTGCGGAGAAAACAGCAGTTTAGGAAGGAGAAATTTTCTATTTTGGATTAAACACAGTCAGAAGAATGCATTGTATAGGTACATTTTTGTTCAACAAGGTACAAGCAGTACAGATGTACCCTCAAAGATGCGACATAATCCTTCAGGTCCAACTGTGTCCAAATAAAAACAACAAGAATACAACTAAAAATGATGAGTTTTGAATTTTACCAAATTCAAAACCTCTGGAATATAATAAGAGGAAGATGGATGATCACAAACCATCAAACCAAACTGAACTGCTTGATTTTTTGCACCAGGAGTAAAGGCATAAAGTTATCCAAAAGCAGTGTGTAAGACTGGTGGAGGAGAACATGCCAAGATGCATGAAAACTGTAATTAAAACCAGGGTTATTCCACCAAATATTGATTTCTGAACTATTAAATCTGTATGAATATGAACTTGTTTTCTTTGCATTATTTGAGGCCTGAAAGCTCTGCATCTTTTTATTTTAGCCATTTCTCATTTAAATAGTAAAATCAGAGAAACTGATTCAAACACTGAAGTGGTCTCTTTTTTTTTTTCCAGAGCTGTATAATACAATCATGTCTCTAAATAAATACATTTGAGAATACCACCCCTGGTGATTAAATGAGATTATTAAAGCCCTTGGTACATTGGTTTTACTCACAATACAAGTCAAGTATCGCATTTCTGCATTTCTTTATGTTTCTAAATGTTTTAGATAAGGCAGCAGCCTGTTATTTGCTCACTTAGGTTTAGGGTAACTGGTGTACTGGAATCCAGATCAGTGATGTGTCTTGTGCTAACATTACGGCTGGTTTATGGTCAAGCGCAAGCTGTGAACTGGAATGTTTGTCTGATATCCAATTCATTCAACAATGTGACTATCGGCTTTAATACCAATATTGGATCAGATCGGTTCCATCTCTACCAATAGCTTCTGATGTGTCTTCTCCAGAGAGTCTTATATACAGCTATCCCATGACTTTTGCCAGTGTATGATGCACAAAACAAAAAGAATATTAACATGCAAGTCTTTAAAAATATTCTTGATTTCCAGTGGCAATTGACTGTGGGTTAAAGATTAATCTAAAAGACCTGGCTTACTATTTTTATACTATTTTAAATCTCTACACAAGTACTGTATTTGTATTCGGATGGACGCCGCCCTGTACGTCATAACGTTCAACAGACTGCAGTGTTTCTCTTCCCGCTGGTGCATTAATCATTACCAGGGTCTGATAAGAAAGCTCCTCTCTCCATGGCCAATGGTCAACCATTAAACAGCCAGTGACTCCAGCCCCCGTAGGCATGGTCTCCTACCTAATTGAATGGTATAGTGAGCTCCTGTCAGCACTCCACTACATCATCCCGAAATGGCCTATCAATCACTCTGATGAATTAACAAAGATTCACATTGACCCTTTCTCCCAAATTCTCCCAGCACTCCCAGTTCCAGCCACGGCCAGTCTGTCTGTGACCCTCCACAATTAGTCTCCCTATAATGAGATGATTAGTCCTGTCCATTACGAGCCAATGAGAATTAGGTTAACAAGGTTAAACAACGTCGGCCCAGGGCGAAGAGGAGGCCCAATCGGATTAAAATCGAGTCGATGGGAAAAGTGATCTACCCTGCTCTTGAAAGTGGAGAGGCTTCTCCCCCGTAATGGCGCAGTTGCGGTCACACCCAGAGTCCACTTCTCAGTCACTTCTCTGAAAAGGTCTGGACCACTTATAGTACCTATAAATCTATTGATCCCTCTGTCATAAGTGCACAAACTAATCTCTTTTCAAAGGGAATGTCTACAGCTTAAATCACTGTGAGAGCGCTGCTGCTCTGAGCTCGATCTGTCTTTCACTATTTTTGTATCTGAAATAAAGCAAATGTGTTCATAACTTTAGACTAAAGATGATAGGAAGACATTACAAACTCTACAGTGTCACTATCAGCTGGTACAGATCAGATATTTCACTTAAAGTAGCAGTATTTTTCTTCCTGGGCTCCCACTTACACTTTACTGTTGTTAAATATTTGTTTGGTAACCACAATAATTTTACAGTGGCTTGCAAAAGTATTTATACCCCTTGAACTTTTCCACATTTTGTCATCTTACAACCACAAAATTAAATTTCTTTTTTAACATGTTAAGTGATTAGACAAACACAAAGTGTTGCATAAGTGTGAAGTGGAACAAAAATGATACATGCTTTTCAAAAGTATTCATCCCGCTTATATCAATACTTAGTAGAGACACCTTTCGCTGCAATTACAACTGTAAGTGCTTTGGGGTTTGTCTCTACCAGCTTTGCGCATCTAGAGACTGAGATTTTTAGCCCATTCTTCTTTATAAAACAGCTCAAGCTCAGCCAGGTTGAAGAGAAAAGCATCTCTACAGCATGGCATGGTGCTGCCACCACCTTGTTTCACTTTGGGGATGGTGTGTTCAGGATGATGAGCAGTGTTATTTTTCAGTCTCACAAAGCGCTTTATATTTAGGACAAAAAGTTAAACTTTGGTCTCATCTGACCACACAGCACCTTCTTCCACATGTTTGCTGTACAAACAGCACTTATGTCTTTCTTTCGAGTGTGGTTTTCTTCTTGCCACTCTTCCATAAAGGCCAGGTGTGTGGAGCGGTCTTCATGATGCTGTTTGTTCACTAGTGTTCTCTAACAAACTACTGATGCCTTCCCCAAACAGCTGTATTTATACTGAGACAAAATTATGCACAGCTGCACTCTATTAACTTATTTAGTGACTTCGGAATGCAGTTGATTGCATTGGATTTTATTTAGGGGGTTCAGAGTGAAGCTGAATACTTTTGCACTTTACACAATTTTTTTTAAAACAATGTATCATTTAATGTATCATTTCACTTCACAGTTATGTGCTACTTTGTGTTGGTTTATCTCTTTAAATCTCTATAAAATACATTTAAGTTTGTGGTCGTAAGGTGACAAAATGTGGAAAAAGTTCAAGGGGTATGAATACTTTTGCAAGCCACTGTATGAAATTAGCATGTAAGTTTTTAAATGGGTAATTGTGAAAACTGTCCAACAGTTAAGAACAGATATTTGACTGTGTATCTGCAAAGAGTGCAATGTGAAGTAGCTATGGGAATTTATTAGAAGGCATGTCCACAAACATTTGGACATATTGGGTCGGTTTCCTGGACAGGGACAAGGCATTGTCATAGAAAATACTTTCCTTTCCTTTTGTAGTCCAGGACTACGCTTAATCCCTGTTTAGGAAACGGACTGATATTGTATCTTTGGGTTATAAAGCCACTGAGAGTGTACGCTGTGAGTGTGTGGCTTCCGCATTTAGAAATCGACAGTACGACTCATCTTCAATCTTTCAAAGTTCAGTCTTAGGTTTTCTCCATCAGATTCTAAACCCTGATTCTGGCCTAGAAATCCGAAATCTGACCAGCTCCTGCATACTTGATGGAAATGGTCAAAACCAGATCTGAACCAAGAGCTCTTAGAGCTTCCAGTACAGCTCAGCTCCAAAAACCATCCCTCGAAACACACAGAAAACACACATCACAACTTTTCTGTGTTTTCATGTGGTGGAATGAACTTCCACTGGGCATCAGAACAGCAAAATCACTCGTGAGCTTCAATTGCCGACTGAAAACTCATCTTTTTAAACAGTTCCTAAACTAATCTTAAAAAAAATATCCAACACATTATTAAAGCTTGATGTATCTCTTGATCCTAGTCTCTACAAACTAGCTGTGGATATTTTTAAGTAAACAATGAAGCAGTGTTGTAAGTCACTCTGGATAAGGGTGTCTGCTAAAAACCTTAAATGTAAATATAAATGTGGTGGTGTACCTCACTGTTGGAGAGCTGGTACCAGGGCTGTTTTCCGTAAGTGAAGATTTCCCAAAGTACAACCCCAAAGCTCCAGATATCACTTTCTGTAGTGAACTTTCTGTACATGATGCTCTCAGGCGGCATCCAGCGAATAGGCAACATGGTTCTGCCTCCAACCTGAGAGAGAGAGAGAGAGAGAGAGAGAAAGAGAGAGAGAGAGAAAAGAGAGATAGAGAGAGAGACAGAAAGAGAAAAAAGGAGAGAGATACAGAGAGCGAGATAAAGGAGAGAGAGATAGTGAGAGAGACAGAAAAAAGAAAGGAGAGATGGAGAAAGAGAGAAAGGAGAGAGAGATAAAGGAGAGATTGTGAGAGAAAGAGAGAGAGACAGAAAAAAATGAAAGGAGAGATAGAGAAAGAAAAGAGGGAGATAAAGAAGAGAGAGAGAGATAGTGAGAGAGAGAGAAAAGAAAGGAGAGATAGATAAAGAGGAGAGAGAGAGAGAAAAAAAAGGAGAGAGAGAAAAAGAAGAGATAGAAAATGTTTGAGAGAGAGAAAGAGAGAGAGAAAGATAGGAGAGATAGAAAAATAAAGAAAGGAGAGAGAGAAAAAGGAAAGATAGATAGTGATAGAGAGAAAGAAAGGAGAGATAGAGAAAGAAGAGAGATAAAGGGGAGAGATAGTGAGAGAGAAAAAAGAAAGGAGAGAGAGATAAAGAAGAGAGATAGTGAGAGAGAAAGAAAAAAAGAAAGCAGAGAGAGAAAGAAGAAAGAGATAAAGGAGAGAGAGACAGAAAAAAGAAAGGAGAGAGAGAAAGAGAGAAAGTAGCAAAGGCATAAATAGGCATAAAATATAAGTTTAATATGGAAGAAGAAGAAGATAAAACACATTATATCACACATACAGGAAATTTCACTGTACGATTAATTTACTTGATGCTACAAAAATGAAAAAAGTAGCATTTAGTGCAGCTGGCTTTTAGATTTTTGGACCAAGAGCTCTGCTGGTGCTAAATGTGTTCAATGGGACTGTGGCCACTGTGGCATTGTTTCAATAAGCTTCTGCTATTTCAATCCAGTGTTGCATTAATTTTTATCAAGATCTTGCAGCAGCATTGATGATGGTAGAGTCTGACCGCTGCACAAAGTCTTCTCCATCACATCCCAAAGATTCTCAATGAGGTTAAGATCTGGACTCTGTGGTGAACTTTCTCAATCCATGTGTGAAAATGATGATCTCATGCTCCCTGAATCACTCTTTCACAATTCCAGCACCATGAATCCTGATATTGTTATCTTGGAGTATGCCCGTGTTCATCAGGGAAGAAAAAATCCATTGATGGAATAACCTGCTCTATATTCAGTATATTCAGGTAGTCAGCTGACCTCATTCTTTCAGCACATACTGTTGCTGAACCTAAACCTGCAGACCAACTGCAGCATGTGGAGACATTTTTTTTTTGGGCTGACAGAAATCTGTACATATAGGGAATATGGAGTCATTTGAGATTCAGCCTTAGTTCCAAGCCTATATATCTAAGAAACAGCAAATACTGTCGTCAAGAAGATAATTTGCTGTGAGCAGCTTGAGGCTCTTCATTATCAGAGCAAGATGAAGGTGAAAAAAGGTCAGAAGTATTCAGTGATTACTGCCATTAACTGCATCCATTTACAGCACTGCTGTCACATTAACACTGAATGATGGTTCATGCAGAGATCAGAAAAGAAAAAAAACATTTTTATTCATGCCCACAAATCACATATGGATTAGCTATGTAGACACACAAATAGCAAATAGCAGTGGTTTAGATATTATTTGAAAACATCAAAATACGGTCATATTAAGGGAAACCAGATTTAAGCCAATTCAATTGGCTTAAGTGAAAAGTGAATATTGCCAAGGTCTCTGCATATTCTTTAAGTCTGTGCAAAAAGCATCTCAACCGGCTCCTTACAGGACTGTGAGGGAGAATGCCATGAATGTAAAATTGCATTAAGCTGAATATCTTCACTGCTGTTATTAAATATATTAAAATATTAAATAAATAAAATAATATTAAAAAAACAACTTGAGCAAAGTACTAACAAAATTATATCACATTCATGATGTTTTTCAAACTTATTTTGTGTTGCAGATCAAACTGACCCATTTAAAAAAGAATAATAATGATTTTATTCATATTTAATCAAAGATAGATAGACAGACAGACAGATAGATACTTTAATTATCCCGAATGAATTTAGGAATTTAGGTACAATTTGTTTGGTGTGCCATTTTTTATTTCTCAGAGCTATTTGGGATTAGTAGGACTTAGTAGGACAAGTATAAAAACTAAGCTTGGTCTTTATAAAGAAATTCTTTTTTTTTTTTTTCAAAAAACAATGTTCTCATTTGGGGACTGTAGTGTATTTTAACACTGAAAATTATCCTTGCCATTTGGGATCAGAAGGACCCAGTTAGTCCAAACACCAAATTTTTAAGTATTTATTTTTTGGAGGACCAATTAAGCTTTATTAGTGTTTATACAGAGTTACAGTTTTTGTAGTCATTGTGCATATACCCTCTACAAAGCTGCTATGGGAATGTGTGGATTGACTGGGGTTTATAAGGAGTGCTGCACAGGTGTGGCTGGTTGCCACTGATCACTCCTGGGGATTCTGGGAATCGTGCATATAATGACCATAATATAAGCAAAATAACAAAAAAGGGGAAAACAAGAAAAGGGAAGAGAAAAAAGATTAAATATAATGAAAAAAGCAAATATTAAGGAACAACATCAAAGAAAGCAGAACAGCTACAAAAAGAAAAGAGAAATAAATAATTAGTGAAGCTGTTTCAGTAGGGGAGTTAGGTGATTAAAGACCAGTTCCCAGATGTGAATGTGAATGAGATTTCTATAGTAAGCAAATAAAGGAACAATTTTCAAACTTATAATTCTGTAAGAATTTTTACCTGGCCCATGTTTCGGTCTGTACTGGCTGTAGAAACTACTGACTGGGATTCCTGTTGTCTTGTTTTCAATTAATTGAGTGTAATGTTGTCATGTGAGCCATACATGGTAGGGGCAGTGTCCCCATATGAGGCCATAGGATCAATGTTTTAAAAAAAATAAGTATTATGGTGTAGAGAAGCAGATGTCCCAATGTAATGTCCCCATATGAGGACATTCCTGGTAATCTTTATCTAACTATTAGAATTTTTGATATTTGAATTCTGAACTCACCCTGTAGTAATCGGTGCTGTAGATGTCTCTGGACATGCCGAAGTCTCCGATCTTGACCACAAGACCTTCACCGACCAGACAGTTCCTAGTGGCCAGGTCTCTGTG
The DNA here is from genome assembly GCF_023375975.1 of Astyanax mexicanus. Taxonomy (NCBI): domain Eukaryota; kingdom Metazoa; phylum Chordata; class Actinopteri; order Characiformes; family Acestrorhamphidae; genus Astyanax; species Astyanax mexicanus. Next base: position 115,096,577 of record NC_064408.1, read on the forward strand.
AACGAAGTGTAGTGAGGCCAGGTACACCATGCCTGAGGCGATCTGGGCGGCAATCTGGAGCATCTGAGGCAGGGTCAGCTGACCCATTGGTGGCATCTTCACCTCGTCCAGGATCCGAGCGTCTGGACCGTGAGCCCTGTTTAAATATGACAATTTTATACTTGTTAAAAAGAAGCAAGTTTCCTGGAATAATGGATATCCATCTAATACCTTTGTAATGATCCATAACTAATCATCCAACATCAGTATCTGATTTTCTACTGCTCCAGTGTCTGAATGTAATCAAATTCTCATAGAAATTTTCCCAAAAACTTTTACAGGTGTAGAGAGGAGTAGAGATTACAGTAGCAAAAGTGCAGAAAACCTATTAGAATGCCTATTAATATACAATAGAGTATACCTTATGGGCACAAGTATTAGGACACCTGTCCATGCATCGTTTCTTCAGAAATATAGACAGACAACAGTCTTTAATAAGCTTTGATCTTGCTTGTTTTTGCTATATTTTGTAACACTGCTCTAAGGATTTCATTCCATTTAGGAACAGTTTTTCTTCAAATGTTCCTGCTATTCAACTAAGAAGAGCATGAACAGGTGGAATAGGATCTATAACAGTAGAACAGTAGATGTTTTCAATAAAGAGAAATTTGAGAAATCCAGATTAACATCAGGTCCCTGATGTTTAAGGTGCTTGAAAACCTTAGGGCCCTATTTTAGTGATCTATTTAGCTGAACACACCTCATTTCCAGACCACAACGCCCATTGGCATAGATATATTCAAAAGCAATGAACACCACAATGTGCCTTACTCAGACTGTAAGATAGGGCCTCTTGTTTTTATTTGACTTTTCTTATACCCTCTGTTACTGGTCACCGCTCTACAAAGGTGCGACGGGAGAACTGCACAGGTGTGGCTGGTTGTCACTGACCATTGCAAGGAATTCTGGTAATTGGAGTTGCCCAGTTTAGTTGCCCAGCTTCCCTGCTGGTGGCCAGTGGTGCAGCAATGCCCATCACATTTCTGGTCTTCTATAAGCAAGGTATTTCCAAGAAAGCGGTTGGTGAGGCTCAAGTACAAGTTTGGAGAACATTATGGCAGATAGGAGACGCTACTGCAACTCTCTGGATGCTGAGTTTACTCAGGATGTGGAGATTCATCAGCTGGCAGATCTCGTCACAGCTATGACCATGTGTGCAGCTTCTGCTAGACTATTCATACATTCTATAGCAATCCATCTCACCACAGCAATCCAACCACAGCACGCTATTCTGCACTCCATCCTCTAATGCTATAAAGTCCCTCTTGTCAGGCTGAGGCTCCAGAGCGCAAAGCCCCTCTCTCTCCATTCATCCTAATATCTGCGCCTCTCCACTCTGTCACTCGCTGCCGTTCCCATGTGCTTGTGAGGGTCCCAGTGTGGATACTATTAGTTTATCAGGCAGGTGGCAGGAGACCAGCAGCTGCTGCTGCTCAGACTGGAGACTCCATCTATAGACTATCTACTGGAAATGTGATTTCCACTCCCAATCTGGCCTCCCCACCACCTGGCTGACCGGCTCCTTGCGCACTGCGCTGGATGTGTCACTGAGACTCCACTGTGCTGGACATATGGTCTCGTTTTCTATTCACATCTTCCAGCAGGCCTGCGCTTCTGCTGAGAACTTTTCATCATCTTTAAGAAGATGAAGCAGCCTTCAGTGTACAGTGTTCTGCGCTATGGGATGGGGGGTGTGCTTCTGGACAGTTCGATTGTGGGTACATGCAGTCTGTTACAGTTCCTACACTTCATCTGGTACAGTTCTTTATACTCTCTGTTCTGTTGTGTACAACTTTTTAAACCTACACAATTTCTTCCAAGAATCAATGGTCTAAATAAGAAAACACAGTTGCAAGAAAAAGTATGGGAACCCTTTGGGATTACTTGGATTTCTGCATAAGTTGGTCATTAAATGTGTTCTGATCTTCATCTAAGTCACAACAATAGACAAACACAGTCTGCTTAAACTAATACCACACAAAAAAAATATGTTGCATGGTTTTATTGAGCACAACATGCTTACATTCACAGTCAGGGAGGAAAAAGTACAGGTTTGTGAACCCCTAGGCTTATTACTTTTCTAAGAGATAATTGGAGCAAGGATGTGATGAGATTGGATGTGTTGGTTAAAGCTGCCATGCCCTATAAAAAAAAAACACACACCGGTTTTGAGTTTGCTGTTCTTAAGAAGCATTGCTTGATGTAAATCATGCCTCACACAAACTAGCTCTCAGAAGACCTACGTTCAAGAACTGTTGACTTGCATGAAGCTGGAAAGGGTTACAAAAGTATCTCTAAAAGCCTTAATTCTCACGTGTCCATGGTAAGACAGACGGTCTACAAATGGAGAAAGTTCAGCACTTTTGCTACTCTCCCTAGGCGTGGTCATCCTGTAAAGGTGACTGCAAGAGCACAGCGCAAAATGATCAATGAGGTGAGGAAGAATCCCTATGCGTGGAGAAAAAAGGCACAGCAAACCATCATCAAAAGCTCATCCCAACATAGTTTGGGGCTGCTTTGCTGCCTCAGGGTCTGGAGGGATTGCCGACATCAACCAGTCAGCCAGTTCTTAAATTCAAAGGTTCGCATACTTGTCCCCCCCTTCACTGTGAATGTTAACATGTTGTGTTCAATAAACCCATGCAAACATATACTTTTTTGTGTGGTATCAGTTTAAGCAGATTGTGTTTGTCTGTTGTTGTGACTTAGATGAAGATCAGAACACATTTAATGACCAATTTATGCAGAAATCCAAGTAATCCCAATAGGTTCACCTACTTTTTTTGCAACTGTATATTCTACTTTTGTTAGAGTAACTGTCTCTACTATCCAAGGAAGAAGGCTGTCTGCTAGATTTTGAAGCATTACTGTAAAACATAATTGCATTCAGAGATTACAAGAGTGGTCAAGAGCAAAGTTAAGGTAGTTATGATCAACTTCAAAACTGTCTACCCAACATGTCCAACTTTTCAAATATATACTGTATATAAGCAAAAGTACTGGGCACCTGCTCATTTATTGTTCTACTGTCCAAAGAAGAAGGATGTCTGCTTTTGATTGCATCCAGCAATTGCAAGAGCATAAGTGAGGTGTAGAGGATGTTGGATGTTGGGTAATCATGGCCACATCAAAGCTTAGACCTAACCCCTTACTCAACTTTTCAAATATACAGGTACATCTAAAAAAATAAGACTATCATTGAAAACTTATTAAAGAGATGTAATACACACAGAGTGATCTATTTTAAGCGTTTATTTCTTTTATTGTTGTTGATTATGGCTTACAGCTAATGAAAACCCAAAAATCAGTGTCTCAGAAAATTATAATATTATATTAGACCAATTGGTACTATTGGCAGTGTGCCAAGTCCTGCTGGAAAATAAAATCTGCATCTCCATACAAGTTGTCAGCAGAGGGAAGAAGCATGAAGTGCTGTAAGATTTTCTGGGAATGTACCAACACCAGCAGATGACATGTCTCTCCAAACCATCACTGATCATCAGTAAATGTTACATTTCATTTGGAAATAAAGGAACCAGAGTCTGGAGGAAGAGTGGAGAGAGACACAGTCCAAACTGCTTGAGGTCTAGTGTGAAGTTTCCACAATCTGTGATGGTTTGACACCTGTTAATTTATTGTTTCTACATCAAGGGTCTAATAAGATCATTTATCCAGCTTTTGTTGGAGTAACTGTCTCTACTGTCCAAGGAAGAAGGCTGTGTGGTTTTGAATGCATCCAGAAATTACTAAAGCATTAGTGAGATGTAGAGGATGTTGGATGATCACCACCACACCAAAGCTAAACCCTAACACCCTACAAAACTTTTCAAATGTAAACTCTATGGACAAAAGTATTGGATCACCTGCAGATTTTTGTTTCTACATCAAGGGTCTAATAAGAGAATTAATCCAACTTTTGTTGGAGGAACTGTCTTAGCTTTCCCAAGAAGGCTAACTACTAGATTTTGAAGGAGAGTTGTGAGGTTTTGATTAATTGCAATTAGCAATTAAAAGGTCATCAGGGAGGTCACAATGTTCAAAAGTACTAAAAAGATATTGGATGGAGCACCATTATTCCAGAGAACACAGTTCTAACAAAATTGCTAAAGGCATTATATAGACAGGGTCTCCACAAATATATGTAAGTACATCTATCTATCTATCTATCTATCTATCTATCTATCTATCTATCTATCTAGACTTAATAATTTTGACTTTCAAGTGCATACTCCAGAGGAAGCGGGACTTTTATTCTGTAATTGAAACAGCTGTGTACTTCATGACATCATTCTCTCAGGGGAGTGGAAACCATTCTAAAAATCTAGGAGCACATTTTCAGATAGGCACTTCTTTAACAAATAAACCACATATTTGAAGTCTAAACCAGTATATTCTTGCTTAAAAATAACATAACACTTTATTTTATTACACAGCTGTACTATTTTCAAAAAGTATTACTAACACCATTAGGTCAGTACTGCTGTGCAGTGCATTCTGGGATGTTGGACTATACGAAGTCCACACAAGTCACCTTCCATGTATTTTTGATAATTTGGGAGGAGCAAGAACACATCCGGGTATTTGTACTAGCTAACTGTGCTCACTGTGTACTTCTGTATGGAACAGTACCTGGGCTGCGACTGATGACGTTTCCGAGTCCACAAAAGCACAAGTACAGACAAGAATGCAGAAATTGAGAAACGGCCCCTGTCTTGAAAACTATCCCATAGTTTAGCTTAGCACTGCTGGCTAATAGTTTTGAATTTGAGCTGTGAATATGATCTACCACAGTTTTAGGAAGGAAATACAAGCAGCACCACCTTTAATGTGATTTGTTAGTGTGTCTGAATTACACATTTCTAAGTAGCAACATTTCTTCTTTCTTGTTCTAATAATTCTGACTGGTTTTCTGTCACTGACACTTTCTTCACAGCAGGTTTTTAGTCAAAAGTTTTGCCGGAATAAAAAAAAGCGCTTACAATAGCAGAGATTCTTACAATAGCAAATTCTTAGTTCCGGTGCTGCATTGTCTTTATTATATTTTTTTTTTCTTGAGCTAAGAAAGTAAAATCTCACCATTACAGATCTGCTCTTTTGAAATGTGAGAATCATTTTTCTGGTTGAAAATGCAACAAAATTGCACTACTGATGTTTAATCTTTTGTTAAAGCTGTTCTGAAGACGCTCTGAGATTGTGTCCGGCACAATGCAAAAAAAAAAGAAGAAGAAAGAAATAGACTGTGCTAAAGTTCTTTTGACATGCTTCTTTGATGGAGGCTTTGTCTGCTTTAACTAATCATCTCCAGTACTTCAGGTCTATTAGCACGCTTGCTAATGGCTCTACATTCTATACGATGTGCAGCAATTCACTTCCATGCAGAAGACTGGTGAAATTGGTCAAAAAATATCAGCTGCTGTCTGTCAGAACTGTGAACTGAGGACTGAGTGTGCTGTTTACGTCAGTGCTGGCTGATGCATTAGAACAGAACATATTGTTTTGTAGGTATTGTGGCCTAGAAGCTGCATTTAGATGTTCAGACTGGATAATAGTCTGACCACACTAATACATTTCTCTCCTTTGTGGCTTGTATGTTCTAAGAGGCATGGGTGGGATGTCTCCATGACCTTTGGCCAATGCACCGACCCAACAAACCAACATCTGTCTCATGGACCTGACCACACTGTGTAATGCTCCCATGCGGCCTTTAAATAATACAAAAAACCTCACATCATTTTGTGGGTGCATTAGAAATCAGAATTCAAAGTGCATTTAAACATGACCTTGCGCCACAGCACTGACCTGAGGCAAGGCCACCAGTAACCATTAAGAGTAGAGGTTTACTAGGTAACAGTTGAACCCTACCAATGAATAACCCTATAACCTTATTTACGCCATTTCTCCATTTTGGCTCATTTGGCTCAGTTTTTTTTATGTAAAGAGTTGGTTAGAAAGACAGTAGAATTGCATAAGATGCCACATCAAAACAGGAATGGAATTAATCTTGGTTTTGCTAGGTGTTTACAATATATTACAATGGATGAAAACTCTTGAAAAATCACAGGCCTGCTTGAGTTAGGATGTCCCTTGATCTGAAATTAGAATTTTGCATATATATATATGTTTTATCGGCTCTATGTTTTAATGCATATTTGACATTCCAGGAATGCTCAAAAACTCTTGAAAACTGGCAGATCCAATAAGACCTCAAAACATTTCACAAAAATTGTGATCAATTTTTCACATGTAGCTAGCAGACTCTACAGCGCCCCCTATTTGGTTCAGCTAATAGATTAGCTGTTGTGGTCGCAAAATTTCTCCAATATTCTCGAAATTTGCAAGGAACATATATACTACGATCCTGCACATATTTGTTATTTGCTTTTATTAGCCCCACCCAACAGGAAGTCAGCCATATTGGAATTTGTGAATTTTTTAAACAATAAGATTTAATAAGACCTGTCTTTAAGAAGCGATACCTGTCCACACACTCAATCAGTCTGGGATCTGGGGCTCCATGCAAGATCTTGACTTGTATATATAGATATAGATTATTCTGAGAAGGTCAGGAATCAGCCCAGAACTACACAGGAAGACCTGGTCAATGACCTGGTTAATGGCTTGAAGAGAGCTGGGACCACAGTCTCAAAGATTACTGTTTTTAACACAAGACGCTGCCATGGAATAAAACTCAAGATCGCCTTGCTTTTGGCCACCAACCTCCTTCCCTTTGTAAAAGCAGTAAAGATGGGTCATGGCTGGGTCTTCCAACATGACAGTGACCTGAAACATACAGCCAATCTTTGGAGGGAGCTAACACCAGTAACAGCCACAACATTCAAAAGATCTGGAGCAGATTTGTATGGAGGAGTAGGCCAAAATTCCTGTACTGTACCAAATATTAAGTTCTGTTTTTTTCTATTGTATCAAACCGTTATTTTGCTAGTATTCCCCACACCCTTGGGCTGGAATGAAAAAGAGAGGGGGGGGTGATTTTCTGGATTTTCTTTAGAATCATGCTTCTTACAGTTGAAGTTTACCTACAGTAAAATTGACAGACCTCTCCATTCTATGGAGGCGTGAAAACGTGCAAAATTGTCAGCGTATTAAATCCTTATTTTTCCCTACTCTATGGAGTTATTTGTTGGAAAGGCTCATTTAATGCTTTCAGTTTTCTATCATCACTGACCTGAGGAATCGGTTGAGGTCTCCGTGCCTCATGTACTCAAACACCATGGCGAGAGGCTCTCCATCCGTACACACTCCGTAGAATCGGACGATGTGCTCATGCTGGAGAACGGTCAGAAGTTCAGCCTCTCGCTGAAAATCCTGACGAGTCGATTCATTGGCATCTTTCAGCGTCTGTCCAGGAGACACAGCAAAGATAGACTTGTTGTGTTGAATAAAAGAGTGATGGACATGGTTCAGGTTTTTAACAGCCATATTAGCACAGTACCGATCAAAGGTTTGGACACACCTCTTCTCGTTTAATGTGTTTTCTTTCTTTTTATGATTTTTAATATTTCCTGGTCTAGGAAGCATTCAGGTAAACTTTACCTTGATAGCCACCAGCATCTTGTCAGTGTCGGGACAGAGGTTGGCACACTCAGCCAGGTAAACCTTCCCAAAGGCTCCTTCTCCAAGTTCCCACTTCAGCATGATGTCCTGTCTCTTAATGTGCTGAACACCTGAAACACAGACACAGGATAGTTTTGTGATTTATATTGTTTGGAACATCTTAAAATCCCAAATCGATAGCTGCTTTCTAAATTTATGAAGATGAACATCATCATAGGTCAACACTGTAATATTGGCTGCTTTCTGTAGCCAATCGATTTTGAACATAATTTTTAGAAGAAACACTATTGCACATATTTTCCAAAAGTACAGGACAGTAGCATTGAATGAGTTGAACAAGATATTAAAAAGCCTCAAGATCCAAACTTGGGGGGTATCCTGGAAAAATGTGTTACTCTAGTGTAAACTCAAACCACTATATCATTACTTATAGACCTATTATATTTACATGATCCTTTTTTCCCTTTATTCTCTTAATCAGCATTTTGCTAGTATTAGTATACACCCTTGGACTGGAATGAGAAGGAAAAGGTGTGGGCAAACTCAGAGGATTTGGGCAAGAGTTCAGGGCAGTTTCGCTGGAAAAGCGTGAAGCTGAGTCCCCCCCCCCCCACCACCAAAAGAAGAGATACGGGAAGAGAAAAGAGAGAAGGAAAGAAGGAGGAAGAAGGGCAGAAGGTGGGTGCGAAGATGTTCGACACGCAGTTAGAGAGGAAGTGACGGAATATATCTCCCACTATACCACAGTTAGTTCGGACCCTGCAATGTGATTGGCTGAGAGGCGTTCTATGAGTGCCATTATCAGCCGGTAATGCACTGTCACCGAAGCTCTCCATGTATTACTCCACCACATACAGGTAACCTAGCAATGAGGCAGCGCTTACAAGCCAAACAGCGCAGCTACAAACAGCGCAGCTACAAACAGAGCAGCAATGGATCTATTTTAACTCACAGAGTTTAATAAACAATAATAGAACTGTGATATAATTACAATAATACACTCGAGGTTCGTGCTATAACGTGAAATATTGGCACTGCTGTGCTGATCTACGGCACTCGGCCGTTGGCAGTGCCAATATTACACGCTACAGCACGAACCTTAAGTGTATTATTATTTAATTAGAGGGTTTGTACATATAGACTGAACTATATTCATTTCCCAAGCTTGTAGATAGCTCTGATTAAAGAGCTTGGGGTATTGGTATCTTAGTATCTAAGGGCTGTAAATGAGCAGTAAACTGTTAATAGTCAGTGTTTGAGTAGTTTATCCTTTAAATGCTCATCTTAACGAAAATTATTTCAATTAAAACAAGCTTAGTAGATTAAAAAAAACTGATTTGGTATCAGCTGACCACAAATCTTTAAGGAACAACTCCTAGAAACAACTCAGTCAGTTTGCATTGCTTTGCAATATCAGAAAAATATATAGTGGTACTATATTATCTCTGTCATATTTACTTTCGATTTTTCTACAATCATCTTACTCACACATGTCCTTGTCCTTGATGATTCCGCAGAAATACTGAGGGTTCTCCACAAAGCTGGACAGCCCAGAGTCCAGCGTGCCTTCGTCTGAGGATGGAGGACTGGCACCAAAGTTCATGAAGCGAAGAGAGACGGCGAGGTCGTCTTCAGTGCCTAGAACAGACGATCCTGTTGACATACAGAAGGAGTACAAAGACCATAGCTTCTAGTGTACTTAAATACACCTAATGCTCACCTACTTTTTTAAATTCTAAACTACAAACTACATAAACTACACAAAGCAGTCCAGACTGTTCTCATACAGAGTTCCCCAATGGTGGAACAAACTACCTTCTACTACCAGATCAGGAGAATCTCTCACTATCTTTAATAAACTCCTGAAGACAGAGCTCTTCAAAGAGCACTTACTCTCCTAACACCTCTAACACACTAACTACTTCTAACCTCATTTCCTTCTTCCCCTCCTTCACTTCTCTATACTATTATTCCCTTTGACCTCCTTTAGGCCCTGTAAAAAATGTTTTTTTTTTTACCTTGAACAAGTACTTGTATGTATTCTATTACCCTATGTACATCATTATTGTAAGTCGCTTTGGATAAAAGCATCTGCCAAATGTAATGTAATGTAGAGAACTAGCTATGGAAGCTAATGAATGTGATCACAATTATTATAGTTAATTAAACCATATAAAGTAATCTAAAACAGAAATTAATGTTTTGGTGGTTTGGCTTATTTTTTTTGGCCCTATTTTAGCTATTTATAGTGCACCGGTCAATTGCAGATAAGGCAGCCGGATTTAGGGCATGTTGGTGTGTCTTTGGTACCATGAGGGCACAAAAAGTACACTTTGCACGGCTCAAAATGCGCAAAAATCATGTAATAAATTCCTGAAAATCATGGGTGTGTTTTGGGTGTAATGTGAAATAAACCAATCAGTGTGCCAGTTGTCATTCCCTTTAAGAGGCAGGTGAGCTCTGATGATTGACTGTTGTCAGGGTTTTAACCAGTCAGTGGCGCATCAGTGTAGATTTATTCCTAAACTCAGACGTTACTTTAATGGTGCGGATGCAAAGCGTGAAAATAGACAGGGTATGTTAACAGGGTATAAGATAGCAAAGAGCACTGCGACATGCCGTGTGCAGATGTTCGAGAGGGCACTTAGTCTTTGTGTAATTAGCGCTGACAGATAGGACGAGCTGATATGCTTTTTTATTACCTGCTAGTGCAACCGCTACCTAATTTATCTACGTTTTAGATTTAGTGCAAAACTAAAGAAGCAAACTTTGGCTACCAATCACGTCCAGACTTAATTGGCCACATGTAAGTGGAAGAAAAATGGTAGAAAGTAATAGTTTCAGAGATGACCGATCAGCTGAGGGCTCTGAGTTCAGTTCAGCAGACTCTCTGAACCACGCAGAGATTCAGAGAACTTGGTGGGGGGAGTAAAGCTGGAGGGAGGCAATCAGGTCCACTTAGCCTCTTTGTGAGCGAAACAAGTGGGGCCAGAAAAGCCCCGGCTCCATCACTCTTCTTTAATGGCCAGCGCGAGACCGGCACTGCTCGTGCTATTTACTTTTGCAAACTGTAATTAAGACCTGGCAGCACTTTCGCTGGGCTGTTAGGCTGACACTGTGCAAAGTTACAGCCCTGGCGGAAACCGTATAGCATAAAACCGCCTCCTGCGCTTTAGTGAAAAGCAGCACAATGCCCCGACACAAAGCTCACGCTCCGAAGACTGAGAGCTGTTTTGGTGGGGTCTTTTTTTTTCTAGCCTAGCATGTGTTGTGTGCTTTTGCTTAGTTCTTAGCTTTTGTCAGATTGAGTTAAGCTTTTCCATCAATCTACTTTAAATTAGGTCTTCAGATATGTCCTGTAGCCTTCTTTAAAGTGTTTTACTGTATAATAATGAAGGAGTTACCTTCACTGTAACACATTGGTGCCTTTATTCCACAAGATACTGTACCAGTCAAAGTAGTGAACGCACTTTCTCATATAGTCTTCAATATTAAATTTACAATGTACATCATAAAAAGAAAGAAAACACAATAAATTAGAAGAGGTGTGTCTCAACTTTTGACTGGCACTGTATATGTGCCCAAAATATTAACATAATCTATATAGCTACATTCAGAGCAGTTGAGCCTCTGCTTATTTAATGTTGGACACTGTGGATCAGTTTTCTGGAATGGGATTAAGTCTAGTCATAGTCTAAAATTTCTTTTTATTTTATTTAATTAAGTAATTTCAAATGTCCAAAAAACTGTGAAGTTCAAGACTAGGCCTAATCCCTATTACTGTTCCTAATTTCTAAATGTTTCTTTAGGTTTGTTCTAATGAATGCATTTAGCTGCTCTAAATTGAACCTATTGCTGACAGATCAAATACTGACACTCAAATATTGCCAGTAGAATAAGATGCTCTGTTATGATGGTGCTCCATCCAGTACTTTCTCAGGGGGACGTCAGTGAACAATATTTCACACTTCTACTCAGTGATAAAACTCTTGCATGCGGACTTCAATTGAAAAAACAGAAGAGCCAGTGAGTTTTAAGGCTTTCTCTGTCACATGACATCACGTTCAGTAGCTCCTCCATTTCCACTCGCTGTTGTGTTTACGTGGATCTCAATGGAAATGTGCGCCCAAAGTGTAATTACGGTGTGTGGCAGTGGACAAATAGCTATTTTATTAAACACGAGATGATAAAACTCAGAAATGTGGATCCAGACGGGACTAAACTTACAGTAGGACCACGGAGTTCTGCGAAAAACAGTAGGTAATTCAGCCTGTTTCTCAGAGGACGCCTGAGAAAAACATGTACATGGTCGTTCTAGACGGGAATAAAATCACAGAGGATCCTTCATAAAAGAGAAAATGACCCCAGGACCCCCTAAGAAACTAATTCCGTCCGGATAGGGTTTTTGATTGCCAATGTGTAGAATAGCATTTATGATTTACAGCATTAGTGCAAATCTGGTCAACTACAAAAAAATAGCTTTACCCTGTTATGCATAGTGTATGTTGCATACATATGTTTGGACATGCTGGTCAAAAAAAAACTTGGTCATGATGTCACCAGCGTGGTCATATTGATCATATTGGTCGATTGGCATGCTGGTTAATCTGGTCATGTTGGTCAGCCAGCTTGGTGATGCTGTTCACAGTCCACAGCAAAAACTGAAGAGTTGAAATTTCAGAGTTAAACAGCTGAGAGTGTAATTTTAACTCAAATTCAAATTTAAATGCTGTTTAGTGTTTAAGTTATTTGACAGAGTTGAATGTTTTAACTGTTAACCCAATAAATACTGCCCAACTCCATAGAAATTTAATTAAACTTCGCCCAATTAAACTCATAATTGGCATAATGGACATGCCCCCAATCCTAATTTACTATCAGTGTGTAGTGTTGCCCACCGAGACTACCTTCTATAAGGTAGTCCATTATATTTTATGTATTGGTTGTTTTCCTAGCCAACATGTTGTAGGCTATAAGAGCAAGTTACCATCTTCTCTACTGTTAATTGTGACAAAGTGCTGGCAAAGTGCTGAGAACTGCAATTCAGGATTAAAGTTTTCATGTAACTGAAAAATACAGGATGTTTTATCCTGTATTAGGCACCAAAAACACAAGCTAACCTCTGCTGATGAATTGGCTTTACAATCTTCACCAGCTTGAGCTGGCCAAACTGTTTCCCAGCTAACAGAGAACGTTATAACGTTTAGTAATGTTTTGAGAGGTTCATTTGTAACATTTCAAAAACTATGTTCCAGGAATGTTCTGAAAACATGTGACTTAATAATGGTTATTCAAACTTTCTCACATAACATTCACAAATAGAAAAATACTAACATTATGTAAACATTTAAAGTAACATTCCCAAAACTAAAATTAAAACACTAACATGAGTGATGTTGCAGCGACGTTTAAAAATATTAAATAAAAACGTTATAAGAACATCCAGAAAATGTGACAGACTGAATGTTTGAAGAATGTTAATTGTAATATTCAGAAAACATTTTACTCATCAAAAAGCTGTTAGCTATTTAGCAGTAATAGAAAACAAAATAGTTTGACCAGCAGGACCACAGTGGTCAGTGAGCATGACCAAGCTGGTAGACCACTATGACCAATCTGACCAACCAGTCAACCATTATATACACAGTAAAAACATATCTTTGCTGTCCAAAGAAAAACACATATATACATTTTTTGTCATTTTTTAGTTTACCACATAATTTGAACAGACATACTTTCTCTTATACTGTGCCAAAATATATTAAGGAATGGACCAATAGAAAAACTTTTAAATCACATTAAATAAACTCTTTTTATATTGATTTCCATTAAACGTTTAGAAGGGTTTTTTTCTCTCTCTCCTGTAAAGTTGCTGTTTTGGAGTTGCTTGTTTTTCATTGGACAGTGACGATATGCTATAGGTTTACTAGCACATGGCTTTGGGTGGTTTTGCTTTAAACTATCTGCCTTTCAACCCACTTGACCTTTAACCCTTTCATGCATAGAGGTCACTACAGTGTACAGCTGTTTAAAATTTTTTTTTCTTTAAATATGCTTGCAATTTTGGGCACTGCTGCATATAGTCCACTGTAGTGGAAGCTATTGCATCATCCTATACAAAAAAATCCCATTGGTTGGTCATTATAATGGGAAAAAGAAGTCAATGAAATCAAGATGGCCGGCAGACAGGGAAAACCACCAAACACCTTGGCTATTTTTGTTTCTACCTTTTATAAAATTATATCACTGCAGGTAAAAATATATATAATTACATCAAGTAACATCTAAGGTGACATATTATGTAAAGATTTTTGAAATTTTGATTTTATATTTGAGGGAATTGTAGATTAATCATCTGTCCACTTAATTGTACATCATGCATCATTAGCTATTTTTCAACTTTAATGCAATGTCAATGACTTCCAGTGTTGTTTCTAAAATAATTCATATTGTTTAATGTTTTGGCTGTAAATCAACTTCTTTAATTGAGGAATGTCTGCCAGTACAGACAGTTGCAAGCAGAGAAGTAGGGTCAAGCAGTGATAGTGAAGGTGAGTCTGGAAATGTTACTGAGGGAGTTGAGGCTGAGGAACGGAGATGAAGGAGATGAGGCTGTTGAAACTAAGGGCACCCCAATATCCAGTATGCCCCTGGAAACCACTGGCCCCAGCTCAAGAAAGTATAAAATGCCAGCACACGAAGAACCAAGTACATCTGCATGCAGTGTCTTGTAGCTTTGTGCCCTGTATGCTTTGGCAACCATCATAGAAAATAGTCTCAGAAATTAGCAACAAGCATGATTTGACAGGAAATATGATACATGCTATAAAATACTATAAGAGAATATGCTCACTTAACAGTTCAGAGACTTGACAAGAATACAGTATGATAATACCAGTCACAATCAAGATTCTATAAGGTTCTACGGTTCAGAGACATTTTCTTGTGTCACAATATCCTCCTCAGTTCCACTATTCCAACAGAATACCATATTACAACTGTATAACTGAATTACATTTGTGTTTTTTTTACAACAAAAAATGCATGAAGTACACTTGAGTGGACAGATAAATATTTCTTTATCGAATAAAGATAGAATATATATTTTTTTCAAACCTTGTTTTACATCCCTAAGGATGTATAAAAACACTTAGAAAAAAAATCCTGACTGAGTTTATTATAATTCATGCATGAGAGGGTTAAAAACTCCTATTCAGACCATTCAAAATTGGATCCCAGCAAAATCCAGTCCTAGCCAGATTGATCAGCTGGAACATTTGTGTACATTTCCTCTGATTGATCAGTCTAAAATGACCTAATTTACTGATTACATCACTGAAAAGCGTGCACACTAATGCCTCTGCTAGAGGTTAGAGTTCTGTGTGGAAGTGCAGCACTGGAGTGCAGTCAAGACTCACGGTGGATGCCAAACTTGGAGTGCTGCCCGCACTTATTGATGACCAGCACCATGATGAGGAGAAACGTGCAGGCAAACACAGCCAGTCCTACAGCAACCGACACCTGCAGACACAAACAACACTTCGTACTGATGTAGACCCGGCACTTTACATTTTAATTAGAAACGTCTAGTCATCTACCGATTATCTGAATGATGATAAATGTGCATAAAATATGTGCATATACTGTATATATACACACGGACAAAACTGTTGGTACCCAAAAAATCAAATAATAAATAAATAATAAATAAAAATTCTAAAATTCTAAATTTCACAGAAATTTAAGTTACAGCTCTGAAAAAAATGAAGAGACCACTTCAGTTTCTGAATCAGTTTCTCTGATTTTGCTATTTATAGGCATATATTTGAGTAAAATTAGAATTGTTGTTTTATTCTATAAACTACGAACAACATTTCTTCCAAATTCTAAATAAAAATATTGTCATTTAGAGCATTTATTTGCAGAAAATGAGAAATGGCTGAAATAACAAAATAATATGCAGAGCTTTCAGACCTCAAATAATGCAAATAAAACAAGTTCATATTTATAAAGTTTTAAGAGTTCAGAAATCAATATTTGGTGGAATAATCCTGGTTTATAATCACAGTTTTCAGGCATCTTGGCATGTTCTCCTTCACCAGTCTTACACACTGCTTTTGGATAACTTTATGCCTTTACTCCTGGTGCAAAAATTCAAGCAGTTCAGTTTGGTTTGATGGCTTGTGATCATCCGTCTTCCTCTTGATTATATTCCAGAGGTTTTCAATTTGGCAAAATCAAAGAAACTCATCATTTTTAAGTGGCCTCTTATTTTTTTTCTTCATTGAACGAGGCGGAAGATAAAAAAAATATATAAATCAGTTACTTCATATAAGAAGGTTCATTTAAAATATGCCTTATTATCATGAAATCAATGCCAGTGTACTGAGTGGATAAGCTAAACGCTTTACAATAAAGACACATGAACTAGCATGCATTATGTCATGTGTGAGGAATCAATAATTCATACACATAATGCTTTTAAACCATATTGTAATGCAGAAATAAAAGGTTTTCCTTGGTATTTACAGTATATAGGGCTTCATAGACAAGGCATCACCTCAAACAACTATAGTATTAAAGCAGCCTTATGTACGGACTTATGTACTCCCTTATATGTGTAAAGTGTAATTCACTTTAGCGCATGCATTTGTTGACAAGCTGAGACATACAGAAGAGGCATCTGAAGTAGAAGAAGCATGTGGACTAAGACAGTACAGTAGATGCAGATGCTTTTTTGAATGTTGATGGTTCTGTATAAAACCACTGACTTTACTAAAGCCTTAAGAAACCAGACTTCATGTATTGTCTTAAAAGTAGAGTAAAAATATAATCTATATTTTATTAAATGTTGAAAAGTAAGATGTTTAAACCATGTCTCAATATTAAGGTTGATTCATATTTCATAATAAAAATATAAAATTCAATGTTAATTCAATCTTAATATGACGTTGAGTCTGCACTGAGATTAATTCCTACAGCTTAGTTGTGACTGACAATAAAAAACATTGAATATTTTATTATTTTATTACTTAACAAACTCATTGATCATTAATTACTCTATTAATTTATTATAAGAGATTAAAAAAACAAAAGGCCACTTAAAAATTATATTTTCTTTGATTTTACCAAATTGAAAACCTCTGGAATATAATCAAGAGGAAGATGGATGATCACAAGCCGTCAAACCAAGCTAATCTGCTTGAATTTTTGCAGCAGGAGTAAATACATACATTTATCCAAAAGCAGTGTGTAAGACTGGTGGAGGAGAACATGATGCCAAGATACATGAAAACTTTGATTAAAAAACAGGGATATTCTACCAAATATTGATTTCTAAACTCTTAAAATTGTATAAATATGAACTTGTTTTCTTTGCATTATTTGAGGTCTGAAAGCTCTGCATCTTTTTTTGTTATTTCAGCCATTTCTCATTTTCTGCAAATAAATGCTCTAAATGACAATATTTTTATTTGGAATTTGGGAGAAATGTTGTCTGTAGTTTATAGAATAAAACAACATTTTACTCAAACATAAACCTATAAATAGCTAAATCGGGGGAAATTGACTCAGAAAGAGAAGAGAAGTGCTCTCTTAATTTTTTCCAGAGCTGTATTATTTATAGATATACAATTTAATCATCACACCAATTTCTTGAAAAGAATATGATACAGTTGGATTTTTAAGGGGTTTAATTAATTAACCAGATATAATTTATTGATCATGAGAGAGCTACACTGATGCACAATCACAGAGGAGCATCATTTCTCTATAAGAATCAGCACCATATCCTCCTCTTACCCCGAACAGCCTGCTCTCCAGCTTCTCTGTCACATCGGTTGAATTGGTGGGAGCTGCTGAAAAACACAAAGCTCTTTGTCAGGCACTGAGACGAGAGTGACTGCAGTTCAGCCACACTTCAACATTCACAATCTCCAAATGGAAATGGAGCTGAAGAGACTCTTAACATGCCATTCTGATACGAGAGCTTCAGATATAATGGATTAGAAAATAATTGAATTCAAAGGACTTACCTGGAGCATTGGTTAACACTGGGATGTGCCGAGGAGGAAAAAAAAAAAAAAAAAGATTAATACAGGAAATAATTACAATGCCTACTTATAATTACCCTTATAATTACCAAGTGTAATTATAATGCACTTAATCGCTTTAAAGATAGATATGCAGTTCAGCCTGTTATAAAAATCCATCTGCTTAAGTACCTTATCAAGAATCAGTACCTTAGCTGACTTTACTTCAGCTCAAAGTATGAAAAACTTTTTAGCTTTGGACATTTTTTCTCTGCATTCAATGTGTTTTCTGCCTTTTTTTTTTTTTTTTTAGGATTTTTTACATCGTAAATTTAATATTGAAGACTATATCAAAGCTGTACAGGAACATATCGTCGCTGTCCAATGAAAACCACTTATCTCCAAAACAGCAACTTTACAGGAGAGAGAAAGAATCATGTAAACTTTCAATGGAAGTCAATATAAAAAGAGTTTATTTCAGGTCATTTTGAAGAGTTTCTATTGGTTCTTTCATCAAGAAATGTTGGCACAGTGTAAGGGACAGTTTGTTTGGTTAGCTTGATCAATCATAACATGAACACTAATGAAAAGATGTTTAATAGACTAAAGTCAAGTCATCAAAAGACTAGTAACTGACTTTTTAGTCACAGACTAAGATTTCGCAAAGACTGAGGATCTTAAAGGGTCACAATTTGCAAGACTGCAACTAAATTCTTTCTGAGATTATTTCCTTTTATGCTTCTGGTGGAGTTTAACAGAAAGAGAAGCTGTTTCAAAAAATAGAGCAACTTGTTTTTGGCCAGACTGTGTATTAAACTCTCAGTACCTGACAGGTGATCCAGCCACTGGAGCGAGTCTGATATGTGTTGTTATTTATTGAGATCAGAGAAGTGATATAAAGTTGGCACTTTCTGCCAGAAAGTGATTTTTAATCTTCTTTGTATCTTTTTAAAATATTTTAAAATATAATGTTTCACTTTTTGATACAACTTTTTAAATCATGTTTCAGTTTCATAATGAACAGACCAATGAAAATGTGTTCAAAAATGACTTGAAATGAAAAAAATCTTCCATGGGGCATTAGTTAAAGTACTGGCAGATTTTTTGGACTTAATTTGAGAATTGACAGATAATTCAGCTTTTGTCAAAAAATCATGCCAGTGGAACTAAACACTGTCATTAGGTAAAATTACCTAAACTAAGTAAAGATTTGTAAATTATAGGTAAAATTATTGTATTATATTCTTGTGAATATAAGAAATATTAGATATTAAGACTATATTCAAAGTGATTTCACTTGATAAGATGTGTTTTGTTGTGTTTGACTGAGAATTGTTGGCATACAATCTTTTTACATTGGCTTTCTTTGAATGTTGGTTTCCTGTAAAGTTGAAAACAGCGACAATATACAAGACTACAGGCTACAAGACAATATATGGATGAACATTTCCCCTCAAACTCAAAATCAAACAGTTCCCAGGATAGGACGAATTAAACATGGATTTTTACAGCGTCACACCCCTAGCACAGGATGAACGACTCCGGAAACAGAAAGACCAAATAATGACCTTATTACTATAAAATAAACATAAAATGTTCTGGAAGAAAAATTACCCATGTTTTTGACCTTTAATGTCAATATCTTCAGAATATATCTTGTTATTTTGAGCTGATCAGGCAAAACAGGCTAAACAGGCTTCCTGACGGAAACACACATGAGCCAAACAGGCGCTTGTGTTTATTTGCTTTGAGTAGATATTTTGCTAAATTGGATATATTCCCACCGTGTCAGTAAACCCTGTCAGTAATGAGGGGTAATATCGCTAATAACATCGCTAAGAATATTGCTAGACCTTACGCAAGACTCTAAGCACTACACTCATCTCTTTTTTAAAAGGTGACTTATGCCGATCTTACACCACCAAACAATTTTTAAGGGATTTCACTGTTGTAGACAAATTTCCACCATCCTGGTGTTCATAATGAAATAAGAAACTCTGTTTTTAGTGAACTGGGAAAATCTGATTTTAGCTACAGAATAGCACCAGCAAGCTAGAATTCACTAAAGGAAACTCTAAAAATCAGCTCACTGGGATCACTGAACCATTTAAAGTTTTAGTTTCTAATCACCATCAGAATTTATTTTAATTCTTAAGATCTTAGTTTATTAATATTATTCATTTTATAATGTCTTGTCATTCTTATCATTTTATTTTATATATTTTTTTCCTTATTTTATGTTTTATTAATTATTTATATATAATCACAGCTCTAGAAAAAAATAAGAGACGACTCAAAAATTATGAGTTTCTTTGATTTTACCTAATTTAAAACCTCTGGAATATAATCAAGAGGAAGATGGATGATCACAAGCCATCAAACCAAACTGAACTGCTTCAACTTTTTCACCAAGAGTGGCATAAAGTTATTCAAAAGCAGTGTGTAAGACTGGTGGAGGAAAGCATGATGCCAAGATGCATGAAAACTGTGATTAAAAACCATGGTTATTCCACCAAATATTGATTTCTGAACTCTTAAAACTTTATTAATATGAAATTGTTTTCTTTGCATTATTTGAGGTCTGAAAGCTCTGCTTTCTTTTTTTTTTTTGTTATTTCAGTAATTTCTCATTTTCTGCAAATAAATGCTCTAAATGGCAATATTTTTATTTGAAATTTGGTAGAAATATTGTACAAAAAAGGAAAATTTCCTATGTTCTTTATCTGCTTTTTAAATAAACATAATGCACCCCACTTACCAGGGATGATGCCCTCTGGATCAAATGGGTCGAAGGGGTTGTCCATGAACATGCCGATGGCCGTGGCCTGGTCTCTGCCCAGCTTGTTCTCCACTATAAGCGTGTAGTTGCCGTTGTTGAGGTGGGTGGGCTTGTTGAGGAAGAGGCAGCCGTGCTGGACGGAGCCGTCGTCCTGATCCGGGATCAGCTGGGTGTAGGTGTACCTGGTCTCGTTGAGGGGTGTGGTGTTGTACTGCCAGCTAATGGTGGGAGCTGGGTTTCCATCAATAGCGAAGGGGAAACACCAGTGGTGCTGCTGCTCGGCCTCCCGTAAGAACAGGATCTTCACTGCAACTAAAATCATAAAGAGAAGAACATCAGTTAGTGCGTTTAAATGTACTTCATAATGAACTATTGGTAATTTAAAACCAGCCAGTAACCTTACAGAATACGATTTGATGTAAACACTCCAATTAAGGAGTATAACAGAATCCAATACTATAAAATCAAAGCTAGTAAAAGCTAATGTTGATACAATAAAGCTACTGGGTTTTTGATAATCATCTGGATTAAGTCTAATACTCACATATCTGTATTGTTAAAAAAAAAAAGGTACAAGCAGATCAAGTGAGCAAAGTTGTCCAATTCATAAAGAAGCACCATAATGGCCAAAACAGACCTAAATATAACACAAAACTGGGGCACATTTAATAATAAAAAAAGCTTTCCTACTGACAGCCTAAAGAAAGTCTCCATTACTCCATCTCCTGCTTCTCCCCCAACATGAAACACCTAATTCTGAACCATTTGACACATTTACACCAATAAAATAGGTTCCGAACCCGAAAAGTTTGTTTCCAGCTGGACCCAAGAAATAGCAGGTCAGCTATTTTACTATAGTAATAAGAATTTACTATAATGATATGTATAATATTTGACTAATTTTTAACATATTTTTCCTTGTTTTGTGAGTCAGATCCGAATTTCAGTGTTGCAAGTGATAAACGTCTGTGTAGTCAAAGAGCCAACGAAAAGACTAGCATGTTAAAATGTTTTGCATTTTATCACCTAGTTTGAAATGCTCCATTGAATACTTCTTGGCGCAGGCCAATAGGAAACTAACATTGTAGACAGATGTAAACAGAACCCTTCTGAGGAGGTCGTAATATTATGAGATTAAAGTTGTAATATTACAAGATTAAGCAGTCATATGAAGAGAATAAAGTCGTAGTATTTTAAAGGGAAATGTAGTTCTCTGGGCTGAATTTTAAGAAGCACAGAGGAAAAGGGCATTTCCCACTCATGATCTGTTACAGGGCTGCTGTGATTACCATCAGTTAGACTGTTAAATAATACAGACAGATGTAAACAGAAAGCATATTCTTCTAAGGCGGTGGAACCTGATGAAGTAAAGTTGTAATGTTATATACAGAATATATATATGTATATTACGAGAATAAAGTCGTATATTACGAGAAATTACGACTTCTTTCTCGATGGCAAGCATTTTATTTAATTTTTTTCAAGTGGCCCTAAAACCCTGTCATACTCAGGTACACAGAAGCTGTTATGTCCTCTTTAGGGCACCTAAAAATGAGCACACAGTCACTCTTCTTTTTTTTGTTTTTTTTTCAGAGCACAAAACTGATAACATCACACAAAGTACTTTTGTAAACATGACTGTCAGATTTTTTGCATCTCCTCAGTGATGACCTATGAACTCACACAAAGACGTGGACAATAATTGGTCACTGACTAATGTGTAGTGTTCCCTGAGAACAACACGAAACAAAGATGACTGCTTAATTTGACATAGTGAACATTGTAGGAGACAAAAATGTTGTGTAGTCTGAGCTTGGCATTAGTCGGGAAGTACAGGTCCCAGTTGCAGAGGGAAGAGCTCAGTCCAAGTGAGAAGGGTTTATTTATCAGGGTCTGAGGAATAAAAATAGCTGAAAACAGTGTATTGGCTGGGGGTGTGAGACCATCTTTTGATCTTTTGATTTAGTATGTTGACATGAATACTTGAATAATCAGATAACTGCAGAAATCCACTTATAATCACATAATGTAATGCATGTAAACACACAAACAATAAATAAACCAATAGAGAGTTAATACAGTTTATTCCTATTAAAACATAATTAGCTGTTTGTTTTCCATTGAATAACCTTGGCCTAACCATGACCTTGGGAACACTTTTATAGGTTTCTTTAATGTGTGAGGAACATTAAAGGAACATTATGAGGGAACAAGCATGTAATGACTCGGAATTCGTATTTTTTTTATGATGCTAATAGCTGGTTTCCATTACTGGTTAGCTACATTAGCCTTGTAACTTTAGTGCAAAGCTGTAGAATCAGGCTAATCAGGCTAATTCAGGATCGCTAATGGCCTTGTTTCAGGTGCTCTACAGCCGTGTTATAATTGCCCTGCCAATCGATGAGCTCCATCATCACGGTCCACCCGCTGACCCTGCATGAATAATGAATCCCACCCTGTTTAGGGGACCTGACCACAAGAAGCACCTGCAGCGAGCTGCGCGGGAGCAGCATGCAGGAAATGACTCTTTTAGCTGCAGGGAACATGCTGATGCACACAGCCCGGTCGCACTGCTATAACCATTTCACTGCTCTTAACCTGTGACCCGGCCTGCAGAAAGTGCTTGGGCAGGAGAAACGCGGCCATTTGTGTCGTACTCCTGAGACTGCTGTGGACAGGGCTCCTCGCCGCGAGAGCTGATGCTGATAGTTCATTAAGTTTTCCGAACTGCCCGTGAACTCCGGTAAGTTCGTGGAGTTAAAGGAATTAAATAATTGCAGGCTGTGCTCACTGGTTAAGATGAGAGGTAGAATTTAATTGCCATGTGCCTCCAGTCGCTGTTAAAAGGGAGATATGTAATTGGACTCTGGTCATTATAGTTCATACGGATCATACCACCCATTAAAATGTGCAGAAAAAAGCATACATTAATTAAATTTAACTAAGGGCTCTATCTTACACCCTTTACAAGGTGCTTTGTGATGCTCATTGCTTTCTTACACACCACCAACAGTCTATGTTCACACTATGCATCTGCGTTTTTTAAATAGCAAAGACGACTATGAATATACAGCTCTGCAAAAAAATAAGTTTTATAATAAGAGTTTCTTTGATGTTACCAAATTGAAAACCTCTGGAATGTAATCGAGAGGAAGATCACAAGCCATCGAACTAAGCTGAACTGCTTGAATTTTTGCAACAGGAGTGGCAAAAAGTTACCCAAAAGCAGTGTGCAAGACTGGTGGAGGAGAACATGCCAAGATGCATGAAAACTTATGATAATATATAAATATATAATATGAACTTGTCTGAAAGCTCTACATCTTTTTAGTTATTTTAGGCATTTCTCATTTTCTGCAAATACATGCTCTAAATGACAATATTTTTATTTGGAATTTATTTGGAACATCTACCTATAAATAGTAAAATCAGTAAAACTAATTCAGAAACTGAAGTGGTCTCTTCATTTTTTGTAGAGATGTACATCTACGCCGATGGTCTGAAAGTGAGGTGTGTTCAAGAAAATTTCTGGCGTATTGCTATCTTGTCAATGGAAAACACAGGTGCGCTACTGACTGATTAAAACCTAGACAACAGTCAGACGTTCATAGCAATCTTGGCTTCCCCGCTTGTTACGCACCTGTCTACAATAACACAAAATCTAGGTCATATCTAGGTCACATCATTGTCATATTACTTTTGTTACCGTTAAATGACCTGGTCGTGCACCTTCACAGCAATATATACGTCCAGATAGCTGCACTGTTAAAATAGCAATACGCAGGGAGGGGGGGTTATCTAAGGATGTAGATAATTATTGCAGGATTTTACACTATCATGGCTACATGGTTAAGGTTATGTAGTTAGGTAAGGTAGTTCTAGTAAGGACTGTTTTGCTGTCCTTGCTGACTAAGAAGCTGTGATTCTATTATAATACAATAATGAAATAATAAAAATAGTGTTGCTAAAATTATAATGCAATATCTCCTCTTACAGTCTGATATTAATTGAAAGTTGAGAATCTGGACTTCCAATAAAACATTTGTTCTATTTTCCGTGAGCAACAAGTCAGAAATAAGTCAAACTGCAGTAACAGCATGCTTTTCCTATTTCAGGAGCCTCTCCATTGGTTGCTATTGTTCAGTTTGGCCCTGGTGCTCCTGGGTGCAGTGTGCAGACCACTGTAAGAACCCTCTTGGTTTTGAAGGGTAATTAAGCAGAGGTCGTTAATGAGCCTCTGTCCACCAGTGAGGCTATTCTGATGGAGCAGCAGCTAGCGCGCTTACCGCCTGCCAATCAATCCTCACAATTATGTTTCCGGACTATGGGGGAGAGAAGTCCATTAGCAGAGAACAAATAAGATCTGACGACAGTTATCATCCCATTTTCCTGACAGTCATTATCGCTCCCCTGATGGTCATACATTTGTCTGAAGTCAAGCAGAAGGAGGTGATAAACAATGATCATTTCCACTGTAAATATTGTCCATACTGGAAGATTTTGGATTACAAAAAAACAGATTAGCCACGCCTATTTACGTTACATGTTCTGTTTGTAGTTGCTTATTTGAATGGTCATATAACATCATATTGATTGAACACTGGGCTTCATTCACCAGTATTTACCTTAGAATGTTCTTAATTTAGTTCTGAAGAGAAGCCCTAACAAAAAGTCTACGTCAGATTCATGATGTGTTTTTAAACCAGAGAATTTATTCACAGCTTTGCACTTGATTAAAAATAATTGATACTATTGTTCACATAAATGGAATAAATCCCAAATAAGAAAACTGGGTAATTTTTTAAAATAAAAAAAAATACATCTTAAAAACAGTTGATTCATAAATGAAGCAGGATACAGTGTAACGACTAGAAAAGACCTAAATATAGTACAAAGCTAAGGCACATTTACATAGTAAATAACAAATACTTTCTACTACTGTGTGTAAATAGCAGGTCTTACTCAAATAGATAAAAAAATCTGATCTGTTTTTAAGAAGAAACTACATCTTAAAAACAGTTGATTCGTAAATGAAGCAGGATACAGTGTAACGGCCAGAAAAGACCTAAATATAGTACAAACCTGAGGCACATTTATTCAGTAGATAACACATACTTTCTACAACTGTGTTTAAATAGCAGGTCTCACTCAAATAGATAAAAAATCTGTTATGTGTTTCTTTTAAGAAGAAATTACATTTTTAAATCAGTTGTAAATGAGGCCCAATTAATCTAATGTTATTTTAAAACTAAAGTGTTAGATAATAATATGTAAATGTGAAAATGCTTGTTGTAAAACCAAAGTCAGATTAGACAAGTTAGATTAGATTTGTCCAGTCCAGTCCAGTCCACACATATTTGAATATTTTTCAAATATCTGTCTCTCAGACTCAAGCAGCGTTTTTACCAAGCATAGGTGGTTTAACACTTTAACTAAGCTTGTTGTCAGATTTATTAAAGAAGCAGGTTACAGTGTAATGACTAGATAAGACCTAAATATAGTACAAACCTGAGGCACATTTATACAGTAAATAACAAATACGTTCAAATACGTGTTTAAACAGCAGGTCTCACTCAAATAGAATTAAAATCTTATCTTATGAGGCCCAATTAATCCAGTGTTATTTTATTGCTAAAAGTGCTAGGTAATAATTTGTAAATGTAAAAAAAATTGCTAGGTCTTAAACTAAAGTCAGCCATGTTACGCTAGATTTGGCTTAAGTCTAGTTAACCAATATTTGGATATTTTTCAAACATCTGTCTGACAGGCTCAAGCAGCATTTTGACAGTATCCCAGACACAGACATAAAATGAACACTTTAACTAAGTTTGTTGTCAGATTCATAAAAGAAGCAGGAAACAGTGTAACGACCAAAAAGACCTAAATATAGTACAAACCTGAGGCACATTTATAAATAACAAATACTTTTTGCTGCTTTGTTTATTTTAACAGTAGGTCTCACTTAAATAGATAAAAAAAAATTTAAGTAGTGTTGCTGGCATAAAACATAAAAAAAGTAAAGAAAAGAAAATGTGTCATCTATGCGAAAGTTGATTAAAATGCTGTGCTCATGTGGATGTGATGCCAAAACCCAAAATGTCCTAAGAAAACTAAACTTTTTCGACAAAGTTTATATTAGATTACATTACAGTAGGTGAATTATGGCTTTTGTTATGAGTCTCTTGATATAAGCTGGATTTCTCTAACAGAAATCAATGGGAAATGCAGAAATCACTGCTTCATATCCTTCATATCATATCCTGTGGTAAACAAAAGTGTTCCAAACCTGAAATGCTTTGTCGACCAGTGCTGGAATCAGCCCAGAGAGCTATAAAGTTGACTCACACTCAATGTTGAGCTGCACCATGGCCTCTCCCGGACCCGCTCGATTCTCCGCCTCGCAGGTGAGGTTGTGCAGGTTGTCCCCAGATGACACGTTCCACAGGTGCAGCACCAGTTCCAGAGTGGAGCCCCATATTCCTCTCTAAATCCAAAAACATACAAATATACAAGCATCAGAGATGTATCTTAACTTTAGGATTATTACATGCATGGATCCGTGCAACTGACCTGTCTCTATGTGGTCTGCGCTCAAATGTATTATTGGTAAATGATCACTACAGGCTTAAACTAGCTTTAGAGAAAATCTCACAAACCACATTCCATTTAATGATCATAATCAAGTGGGGATTTCTACTGAGTGATGCAACTGCCTAAGAGCCCTGTCTAACACCCTGCACATAGAGCATCGCAATCAATGCCCATTGCTATCTTACACCCCGTGAACAGTCGATTTTTTTTACACCTTGCATCTGCACCATTTAAATAGCGATGGAGCTTGTGACTATATCTACACTGGTGGGTGTGGTGGCCTAGAAGTGAGGTGTGTTCAGGTAAATTTCTGCTGTATTTCTATCTTGGCAATGGAAAACACAGGTGCGCCACTGACTAATTAAAACCCTGACAACAGTCATCCGTCAGATGTCCATTACTAACCTGGTGATGCAGGTGCTCAACAAGCGTACAAGCGGCAGAGCACAAACCCAATTTTTACATAAAAAAATAAAGCAAATATTAAATGAAATAATAATAAAATGACCTTCTCATGCACCTTAACAGCGTCTACTGAGAAGTACAGAGCAACTGCGCTGTTAAAATATCAATTTGCCAAAGTCAGAGCACACCTTGCTTTTAAAGGGAATAGCAGGTGAAACACTGATTGATTTATTTTTCATTACACGCAAAACACACCCAATTAATACGTGACTTTTACACATTTAGAGCCGTGCAAAGCGTACTTTTTGATACACTAATACTCCCTAAATCAAGCTGCAAGATGAACAGTTGACCACTTGTTAAAATAGGGCCCTAAGTGTTGGCCCTGCCATCAGTTTGTGAGTTCAGTCCCTGGTAATGTTACAGACATCCATGGCTGCCAGTTCAAGACAACATAATTGGCCTTTCTCTATTTGAGTGGGGGGAGTCCTTCCCTCTCCCCCAATACTTAATGCAATGCAAGCTAGCACAGCTGTCTGTTAGCTGACATAAAATAATAGGCAGTTGGGGTCAAATTCCATACAAAAAACTACTGTCGAGTACCTGAAGGGTCCAGTTGGACTGAAGCTGCTCGGTCCTCCATGTTATTGTGGGAACTGGTGAACCGGTCACCTGGCACTCAAACGTCAGATTTCCCCCTTCCTTAATGGTCCGGACAGGTGCATTAACCGTGACTTCTGGCACACCTGAACAAAAGAGGGCATTACATTTACAGCATTTAGCTGACATGCTTATCCTGAGTGACTTACAATGTAATTCCTATTACAGAGGTGGGCTAATGTAGTGTTAGGAGTCTCGCCCAAGGACTCTTATTGGTGTAGTGTAGCATAGTCACCCAGACCAGGAATTGAACCGGAGTCTCCCACATGGTGTGACTCATTAGCAGGTAGTGGCGTTATCTACTACTGCACCCCACCAATCACAAAATCATCAGAATAACAGTAAATTATATAAATTGTATATAAAAAATAAACATACTTTGTTTTTTCGTGTGTTTCCTTTATATTTACACTACCAGTCAAACATTTTAAACACCCCTATTGTTTAGTTGCCCAGTATTAGTGATGTAAGGCTCTGACATACTGGGTTTTATTTTGTTATCTTTGCAATGATTTCACAGGTCAGACCTGTAATTTTTCTCTTCACTGCTGAAACTGGGAGCTAAAGGCTAAAGCTGTTTCCATGTGGGTCAGCCAGACGTGACTCTTCCTGTACCAGTTTTCTCCAGTGTCCAAGAGTGTTTTGAAGGTGTAGGAAACAGTACTCATTGCTCTCTGACTTTAACTGTAATTTCTCTAAAGAAAGGACTTATACTTTTAGTTAAAGAGTTCTCTGTGTTTCTGTGTCTTTTTCTAGTTATTATGTTGAAAGTGTGAATGTACTGTGTTGAGTAAATCCTGCAGTAAAGAGTATATATATAGTATTTTTAAATTATTTTAATTTTTTTTTTTTTCGAATTTTAGTTTGTTTGTTTTCCTTAACCATTTTAGACCTGAGTTATATTAAAGTGATGGAAAAATAATAAAATGCTGTTTACTGCCTGTAATGCACACAAAAGGAGAAGCTAATACTCTAATATAAAGTCCAGCTAAATCTTATTAACAAAAATATTTAATTGTTTTTTTAATGTCCATTGTATTGGTAGTCTGTGTTTAACATTTTTATTTTATATTTAATATCGACCTTATTTATGTCACAAGCCATTCCTACACTGTAAAATAAACTCTAAATCATATAAAATTAGCAAAAATCAGCTCTTCTTACTTTGCCTTCTCTGAGCCACGCTCTGATGCCTGAACTGACGTTTTTTTCCAGTGAAGTGGGCGGGGCTTAGCTACTGTTTTATTGGCTTGTAAACGTTTTCATTGGCTGGTTCTTGCTCTATTTTGATGGACAACAGTTAGACTTAATTAGTGTTATGTGCAACACAACATTAAAAAAGGTAATATGTGATGTCCATTGCAATAGATGCAGAGTTTGAAAGGGTTAAAGGCCCTGTCTGTATACTGTAAAATTTTGCACACTGGGTTTTGTACCATTTCTAGTTACTGACTGGACCTGCAAAAATGTAGGGGTGTCCCAAAACTTTTGACCGGTATTGTATGTAAAATTGGAGTGTTGTGGATATTTAAAGCTCCACTAGGTAGGATTGAGATTTTGTGCTTGT
Organism: Astyanax mexicanus; assembly: GCF_023375975.1. Classification (NCBI taxonomy): domain Eukaryota; kingdom Metazoa; phylum Chordata; class Actinopteri; order Characiformes; family Acestrorhamphidae; genus Astyanax; species Astyanax mexicanus. Next base: position 115,126,224 of record NC_064408.1, read on the forward strand.
GGGCTCCCCCTAGAGTTGTAGAGTGTCATAAATGCTTCAGGCGGATTAGTTTCTCTTTCTCGTTTTCTGGCTTTCACAGACATATCCGTTCTCTTCCCAGCTTCTGCCAGAGTGTCTGTATGTGAGTTTGTAAAGAATTAACCAGTAGTCCTTGTAGAACTGTTAGAACTAAAGGTCGGAAAGCAGGTCGCAGTTCTCGCGAGCGTTGGTCGCGGCCGCCTCAGAAAACTTACAGAGTCTGGTTTGAGCTCAGAGGAGCTCCGGCACAGACACGAGAGCACCGCTATTCCTCCTATTACACCTCAATGCAGCGCTGCAGTGAGTTTCAAGCTGTAATTTTACTTATTTAAAAATATCAAAAATCAAGAAAATCCTACCTAGTGCTGCTTCAAATGAGGCCTAACAGTTTCAGAAAAAAAATTTAGTCTATAAAAAATAAATCAAATTTTAACATTACATTCAGCTCTGCATTGTAAGAAAACTAGAAAAAGAGATTCCCTAATTCTTAATTCTTCAGGAACTGAACTGAAGGCCTAATGTGTCTAAATACCACCAACATAACTAGTTGGGTTTGGACCAGTTTCAGGAGAAAATCATCACTGGCCAACTAGAACATTTTTACTTGTTTGTATTATGTTGGACCTGTAAAAAATATGCTTTAGTTAGTGTTCCTGTAGGACCAACATATGTAAATGAGCTCCTCTGTTTTGGCTGGCTGCCAAGTATTTTTTTTTTCATTGTTCAGTTGTGTGCCTGGAATGAAACACTCCTTATAACTCACTGTAAAAGGGCGGAGCTAAATTGCTATTGGATAAAAAGGCAAAACAGTGTAAATGAGCTGAAATACAGCATTTCCAAGGACACTGCATGCTGTCTTATCTTACTGTACTTCTCTAATATGTGCACTTACTGCAGTTCTCCATCACAAAGCTGTCCAGCTGAACGCTGCTGCCGTTATAGATGCAGCTCTGCTGACTGTCGATGTCTCCTCGCCTCGTTCTTTGCCACTGCTGAAGCCAGTAGATATCACAGGAGCAGGCCAGGGGGTTATCCCTCAGAACCCTGAGGAACACCACGTTATTCTTCACTTCTTACAACTTCTATAGAACAGTTTTGGAAATGTAAAACGCATGGTCTTAAAGCTCTAAAAAAGGGAACAGACCACTTCAGTTTCTGAATCAGTTCCTCTGATGTTTTAGTAAAATTAACATTGTTGTTTTATTCTATAAACTACAGACAAAATTTCTCCCAAATTCCAAAAACAAATATTGTTATTTAGAGCATTTATTTGCAGAAAATTTGAAATTGCTGAAATAACAAATAAAATGCAGAGCTTTCAGACCTCAAATAATGCAATGAAAACAAGTTCATAAGGTTAATAAAATGTAAGAGTTCAGAAATCAATATTTGGTGGAATAATCCTGTTTTTTAATCACAGTTTTCATGCATCTTGGCATGTTCTCCTCCACCAGTCTTACACACTGCTTTTGGATAACTTTATGCCTTTACTCCTGGTGCAAAGGAGTTGGCTTGTTGGCTTGTTGGCATCCATCTTCCTCTTGATTATATTCCAGAGGTTTTCAATTTGGTAAAATCAAAGAAACTCAAAATATTTTAAGTGGTCTGTACATGTACAGATCTCAACAATTTAATTTACTATCAGATCAGAACATTTCTGTAGGTTTAGGCTTCACACTGTGAACACAATGAAAGTAAACTGCTGAATCCTGAAGGATCTGTTACTGTAGGTCTATCCATGTTAACTCTAATGCAAATTAAAAAAAAGTTTAAATTAGAAAAAAAAATACAGTACAGCAGTTATAAACTATACACATGTGAGATAATGTAGAGCATGCTGGTTAGGTGTAGAGTTTTACTCACAGGTTCAGTAGAGGAAGAGAATGGAAGACTCTCCAGCTGATGTGCACAAGTGAGTTAATAGCCAGGTTTCTGAAGTAATAAGATACAAGATAAGCATATTAGAAAATGTATGTTGTATATTTTCTTGTACTATTGCTTTCATATTGTATTTTTGTTTTTTGTATTTTGTGTACTATTTTATGATCTGTTGATTTTATATTGTTTTATATATTTTTAAATTTTATGTTGTACATTTTTTATTGTGTTTGTTTTTATATAGCTTTTATTGGAATAACTTACCCTGTTTTTAAGTGTTGGTTAATATTGTATGCATATCCACTTTTGTATGTAAATTGTAAATACATTGGATTTTTTAATTTCTTTTGCTTCATTTTTTAATAACAATATTTATTTTCCCATATTATTTATTCAGTTTTCATATTGCACAGTGCTTTCTATGTTTTTCTTTTTAAATTGCATTTATTATCTTGTATTTTTTGTTACAAAACCACTTAACACTTCAGCATGAATAAATAGCTAAACTACAGTAGCCTACTATATTTTTCGGATTATAAGGAGCACTATCAATAAACGTCTATTTTTCTGGACTATTTTCATACATAAGGTGCACCATATTATAAGGCGTATTATGCAACAATAGTAAGGAACAGAGGTTCTGCCATGTTTTCCTTCTAATTCAGCAGGACCTGTAATGCTAAGCTAAGTTAAGTAAATACAACTGTAATTCTTTAAAAATAAATAATAATATTTTAAAGTCAAACGAGCGCTGGATGTTAATCTACACAGATTTCTCTCCTGAAAACTGTTTATTTGGGTGAGTAAAGCGCTTCAGTTTATTCCATTTACAGTAAGCTTGGATTTTCAGATTTCCACTAAGGCTGGGTGCAGCAGTATTAGCATTAGCAGCTAACCGCTAACACTAGCTGCAGTTAGTGGCTAATGCTGCCTGACAGCATTACACTGAAGAACTCAGTGTAAGCCAGGATGGTATTAGCTAGTGGTTCATCCCATGTAGCTTGTTTTAAAACGGTAAATACACAGACTACAGGCCGATAATACTCATCTCTGAACGGTGAAAGAGCTAATGCTAAGCGCAGTTAGAGGGTAATGCTAATGCTGCTCCAGCAGTGCTAGCTGTGTTAAGCAGCAGGCTACAGGCTGATGATTCTCACTTCTGAACTGCGAAAGAGCTAGCGCTTAGCATAGTTAGCAGCTAATGCTAATACTGCTCTAGACTCGGTGTTGGAGAACTAAACTGAAACTCCTGACATCACAACCTGGACAGTAGGCAGAGCTACAGTTCAGTTCTAATTAAAGATAAAGGTAAATAATTCATGTCCTGAGTTTGAGAACAACACTGGCTGAGTCTGAGTGTAGCGGCACATTAGCGGATTAGCCTCCGTAACTCGGGCGGAGAAGTTTTACGCCTGGGCTGAGTTTAATCAGCTGGATGAAACAGCTTGTGTCCAGCAGCACACGAGCCAAAACAGGCTTCACGTGAGACAGCAGGCGATAGCAGGTGATGATTTACTGACGGCCGCGTTCAAACAGCGTGAGAGTTTCACTTCTGGTAAGTACTTTCCATGTTTAATGCTGCGAGTAAACAGAGCAACACTGTAAGTCATTTTTACTACCAGAGAAAAGAGAATCACTCGCCGGGTTTCAGGTTTTTTAGATTATGGCTTTTAAATGGCCTCTCTCTGATATATTTATCATTTTAACTGTACTGTGTGGTCATCTGATAAAAAGAGCTTAGACCATGTTTCAACACCTGGTCCTGGAGCACACCTGCACTGCACATTTTAGTGGTTTCTCTGCTTTATCACACCCCTGTAGCTCAGATATGACTTGTTAGCGAGTTGAACAGCTGAGTGGCTAGGTGTGTTGGGAGAAAGGAAGTCAAAGAAATGTGCAGGGCAGGACTTTTAACAACTTTTAACAAATTAACAAATAAAATTTACCATTTTGACCTAAATAAAAATGCAGAAAAACAGGTTTGTCTTTGAAGTTTGCTTCTTTAGTTTTGCACTATAATGCTGCATTCAAGTAGGTTGTATAGACCAGATTAACTAGTATATAGATTAACTAGTATTTATGAATACTGTAGAAAATACACTGCAAAAAATTATATGGCAAAAACTAGACAAAACAATGTAAATTAAGAAAAATTTTGCCTATTGTAAGCAAACAACTTTGCCAATGGATTTTTTTAGTACTTAATATTCTATTGATTTTTAATTGTTTCAGTTTTTACAGGTAATGTAATGTTTTTTTTATTATTATTATTATTGCTTTTATTGATATATTGATATACAACTGTCTTGGTTAATATTGTACATATTTTAGATTTTTTTAATCAATGTTATAGTTTTAAGTTTTTTACTTTAGGATTTTCAGATTTTATATTAAAGGTTGTTTTTTTTCCCGTCATCAACCTTAAAATATGTATAAAAAAATAACAAAAAAATATTATTTATTGTGTAATTACAGAAATGACTAAAGTTAATCAGGGAAAATGTATTAGATGCGTGTATTTTGTTTATGTATTGTATTTTCTTAGTATTTACATTATTCATTTTCTAATATATTTTGTTTTATATTGCACGTTTATTTGCACTTTTTTGTTTTTATACTGCTTGATACTGTGATATTGAGTAATTATAGAAATTACTAAAGTTAAATAGGACAAATGTTCTACACTTCTCTATTTATATTTTAAATATACCATATGTTTGATTTTATGTGTTACAAATAAATACTAATAATTTAACATTACACTTTGTTAAGGTTTCATTGTACCGTATTTCGCCATTTCTCTACAATAAATTGAGACATATAGTATGTTTTTACTCACATTGCCCAGCCATTCTGCATTTTTATAGTATTAAAATGAACAGTGATTATACAGCATAGTTCTGAGCAGCACTGAACACAGTCCTAACTATCGCTTTAAGGGACGGCGGCTGATGGCGGGGGGACAGAGCACACTCCAGGGATGCAGATTTTCTGTGGCAGGACTAATGGGGGCCAGCAGGGGTTCAAATATTTGTTTTCCTCGTTTCCAAAAGTTCATGTCAGATGGGTTAGCCATCAGGGCCTATCTATTACCGGCTCAATTCCTCCCCAATGCCACAGGGGCTTCTGATGGGGGGGATAGGGAGGGATTTAGCAGCTGCCAGCGAGAGTACTGGTGGCTCGAGAACGATGATAAGAACACAGCAGAATTTCAGAATTTCATCTTCAAATTAAGAAATATCTCCCTATATATCTCTTATCTGATTTTTAACCATCTTTTTCACCCTCACTGTATCCACTGTATTCTTCTCCTGCTCCAACCCCCCCAACCCTGCCGCCAGAGCAGTGCCCCCCATCTTAGAGACACATCTGCTCCCACTACACATCGCTCTGTGAAATATTGATTAAGTCATAATGGACCCTTAGTGGAGTGTATTTATTATGCATCAGCTGTCAATAAGACGCCAAAGTGAGCGAGTAAAAGGTGACTGCTGGATGTCGTCTCTGGTTTCATCAGTGAGGGGGGAGCTCACCCCCCTGCCACCCCCCCCTTCAACACCATCCTCGCCACTCTGCTACCCACTCCCCAATCCCCATGTCACCAGCTCCTCTCTGACCGCTATCACCCCATCGACAACACTGAGCCATGTCGCACAGCCAGCGGGGTGAGGACTACAAGATGGTAGAGATAAGGGTCAGCCAGCTGAACACGGGTTCAACCATGGTAGTTTACATGGCTGCCAATAGCAGCTTGACCCATACATTCACTACCAAACAGGATGACTCAAATTCCTAGGGCCCTGTGTTGGATATCTATGGGCAAGCTGCCAACTATGCACCGTGCAGCTTGATTTAGGGCGTGTCAATGTGTCTTTGCTATCGTGACGACGGGAAAAGTTAACCTAACATGGTTTGAAACATGCAAAAGGCATGTACTAATTCTCATAATTAATCAAAGTGTGTTTTAGACGTAATGTGCAATAAACATGTCATTCTCAGCATGTCACTTGTCATTCTCTTCAAGAGTCAGGTGCTCTCTGACTTTGGCTGATTGCTATTTTAATGGCGCTGAGCTTCCGCACGTCTCAGCAGGTAAATTACGAGAATAAAAGGGTTATTTTATTTTTTATCCTGTTTAGTATTAATGTAAAGATCTATAGATCTAGTGTTGGTGTGTCTTTGGTATTTTGAGGGAACCAAAAACACGCCTTGCGCAGCTGGAAATGCTCAAAAGACATGTACTAATTCTCTTAATTAATCATGGGTGTGATTTGGGCGTAATGTGAAATAAACCAATCAGTGTGCCCGTTGTCATTCCCTTTAAGAGCCAGATGGGCTCACACTTTGGCGTGTTTGTATCTTAACATTGCGGCACTTTGTGCTTCTTAGCAGAAGAAGCTGAATAGCTGGTTTAAGCTGTGAAGGTGCGTGAGCAGGTCATTTTATAGGAACGTTTTATAGGAAAGTCATTTTTTATTCTTTATTCTGTTTATTGTAAACGTAAAAATACGCCCATCCGTTTAAAACATTCATAAAACACTTACAAAAAAATATATATATATATATATATTTGTAAGTGTTTTATGCCTGTTTTAAACGGCATTAAAAAATAGACTGTTGGCAGGGTGTAAGATAGCAATGAGCATCGTGCTGCGCCTTTCGCAAGGTGTAATTCAGTTTTAATTATTTCTTTAAATTTACAAATGACTATAGTGTTTTTGAATGGGGCTTGAATAGGTTAAGCAGTTGTATCTTTTTGATTTGCATAATTCACTTGAATTAAACATTTATTTTAGATAATTGGAGAATTTCTATTTGTACATTTATTGCGAAAATAACACAATGTAAGGAATTGTTTGTCTGTTCAAACTATGTACTAAACTAAAAACTGACAAATACAGAGACATTTGTTTTTCATTGGACAGCCTAAATATAGAGAGTTTTGAATTATTTTATTAGTTTTTTCCGCAGGTTTTTTTTTTTTTTTTTTTACCTCTTACTGACCAGTACTGATAATCTGTTGTAGATCTGTAACCTGATCCAAAGGGAGGCTAAGAACTGGTCAGTGTTTGGGTCAGAAAGCTGAATCTCTCTCACTGATTGACAGATACAAACAATGACACAACAGCAGCAGCAGATCACAGGAAGCCATATTCACTTACACATATTGGAGCTTGAAGTTCTGTTGAAATGCATTATCAGCGATGAAGACCAAGCCACAATCTGTAACTGTGCTGTACAGAGAGACCACACACACACACACACACACACACACACACACACCCACACACACCGCAAACATACGAAAGAAAACAAAGGAAATCTTACATGGTATGGCAGCCAGTCAACTGATCGTATCTTTAGACGCAGACATACATCAGGCCTGATTAGTTCTAATCACGTCAGTCAGGCCAAACAGACTCATGACTCAACCAACCACAAGAAACAATGCTTAAAGGGACTAGCCTTCATTCACTGATAACCACATTAGCATGTATTTATGCTCTCTGCTAAGCTCTCTGCCTCTCTGTCAAAGTGCATTTAACAAAAGCAATGGACGGAAGTATTGGGACACCTGTTCATTCAGTCTTTCTTCTAAAATCAAGGGTATTATTAATGTAATATATACAGCTCTGGTAAAAAAAAATTAAGAGACCCCTTCAGTTTCTGAATCAGTTTCTCTGATTTAGCTATTTATAGGTTTATGTTTGAGTTAAATGAACATTGTTGTTTTATTCTATAAACTACAGACAACATTTCTCCCAAATTCCAAATAGAAATATTGTCATTTAGAGCATTTATTTGCAAAAATGAGAAATGTCTGAAATAACAAAAAAGATGCAGAGCTTTCAGACCTCAAATAATGCAAAGAAAACAAGTTCATATTCATAAGAGTTCAGAAAACAATATTTTGTGGAATATCCCTGGTTTTTAATGACAGTTTTCATCCTCCACAAGTTTTACACTGCTTTTGGATATCTTTATGCCACTCCTGGTGCAACAAATCAAGCAGTTCAGTTTGGTTTGATGGCTTGTGATCATCCATCTTCCTCTTGATCATATTCCAGAGGTTTTTAATTTAGTAAAATCATATAAACTCATCATTTTTTTTAAGTGGTCTCTTATATTTTTCTGAGCTGTATGTACATATATGGTAATATAAAGGAAAAATATATGTATGTATATGTATGTGCAAACCATCTATGAAACCTATATGTGTACACTATATTGCCAAAAGTATTTGTTCATCTGCCTTCAACCATATAAGAACTTGAGTAATCTCCCATTCTTAATTCTTAAAAATTTAAACATTCAAAATTCGAATCATGAATTGTTTAAAATCTCTTGGTATGTTGAAGCATTAAATATTCCTTTCACCAAAACTAACACATTTAATGATTTGGAAGGGTGTTTGACAATATAGTGCATAGTGTATGCCTGGTCCATGAATAAATGTAATGTCCATAAATTTGCAGTACATCATAACATACATAAAGAAATGTTATTTTATATAGGTGGATGAATTCAGAACACATCATTAAGTCTGAACATAGCAGACAGGTGACTATAAAAATAATAATATATGTATGTATTGTAATATTGATGATTATGGCTACCAATTGGTAGTGTGGGCAGTGTGCCAAGTCCTGCTGAAAAATGAAAGCTGCATCTCCATAAATGTTGTCAGCAGAGGAAAGCATGAAGTGCTGTAAGATTTTGTGGAAAAACACTGCACTGACTTTAGACTTGATAATAAAACACAGTGGATCAACACCAGCAGATGACATGTCTCTCCAAACCATCACTGATCATCAGTAAATTTTACATTTTATTTGTAAATCAAGGGAGCAGAGTCTGGAGGAAGAGTGGAGAGACACACAGTCTGAACTGCTCGAGGTCTAGTGTGGAGTTTCCACCAATCAGTGATGGTTTGGACAGACATGTCATCTGCTGGTGTTGATCCACTGTGTTTTATTATCAAGTCTAAAGTCAGTGCAGTTTTGTTTTCCCACAAAATCTTACAGCACTTCATGCTTCCCTCTGCTGACTTTAACTTTTATAGAGATGTGGATTTCATTTTCCAGCAGGACTTGACACACTGCCCACACTGCCAAAAGTACCAATTGGTCTTATTATACAATATTCTAGTTTTCTGAGATACTGGCTTTAGTTTTTTTTTTTAGTTGAATGCATTCATTAGAACTAGTCTCTCCAAACTTTTATCACAATAACTGTAGTAGTTGAGATACTCACAGGTTCTTCAGCTCTCTGTAGTTAGCGAGGTCTATGTCGGTTATGTTCTCCAGGCTGGGCTGGTTCTCGATGTAGCTGGTAAATCAAAGACAAAAGAGAAACATCCTTAAAAAAAGCTTAAACAGTAACCTTGCAACAGCCATAACATTATGACCACCTGTCTAATATTCACTAGGTCCTCTTGTTATGCCACATCAGATCTGACCAATTAAAGCATGGACTTTATAAGACCTCTGAACATGGGGTAAAGTTCAGTACAGCTTGAGATAGTTCTCAAGCCAGCCCCAGGTACATATAGGACTAGGGGGAGGAGATCAGGTAATTCAGACGCTGGACGTATCCCAAAATTTAGTTAATTCTTAACACTTTCGGGAATGATACTTTAAACATTTACACAATGTCATTCCTCATCTAGCTGGTAGTGTTATGCATAAAACATCCCAATAATGTTGTAATCCATTATCACATCACAACATTCCTGGAACATTATTTCTGTAATGTTACAGATTAGCCTTCCTGTAACCTTTTTAAAACATTGATTAACATTCTTATAACATTCATTTTTAGCAGGGCTGATGTTTTTAACACAACAACATGTAGATGAAACAGTATCTAAATCTATTCTTCCTTCTACCAGTTCCCTGTGCCACTGCCTGCAATACAAGCCCAAAGAATGATCCATCCACCCCCATGCTTAACAGTTCTCTAAGAAAAGTAAGTACAGATTTGTACTTAAAAGAGTACAAAGCTTGTTGCTGGGGCTGTACCTTATATTAAGGTACAAAAAAAGTACCTTTCAGTGAAAGTCCTTTTTTGTACCCATATAAACATTATAAACATTATCATCAACTGAAAATGGCTCAAAAACTTGATGATCCAAAATTGTCTGGCTTTCAAATAAAAAATGTGCAATTTAAATATTTATATTGTTTAGTAGTACAGTGATACAGATACTAAATGTACCTTTTGGCTGGTTAAAGGGTACAAATTTGTACTTATTGATCTTAGGAATGACTTTATACTTCAGAGGGAACAAATCTGACCCTGTAAAGACCAGTATTGTACCTTTGAGGGTACAATTATGAAGAGTGTACCTTTGAGTACAAAAAAGTACTCATATCGTACCTCTGTTTTTTAGAATGTAAGGTGTTCTCTTCATGAAATCCTGCACCCTTTTTCAATAAGGTTAAAAAAATAGGTTGACTCCATCAGGCCATCTCAAGGCATAATCAAGACATCATCGTGTTTTTCATTAAAAGTGGTCCTGTCCAATAAATCCAATGAAAAGGCTAAATATTATTTCAGGCTGCAGGCTTCATTTCTGTTTCTGCAGTTCTACATTTTATTTGTGTCTGATTGAGCCATAGGGCTGTAATGCAATTACAATAAAATCAGCAGAAAAGCAGTAAAACCATATTGAACCAAGTGTCCACTCAGATTATGTACTGTAAATTAGCCATTAACAGAGCCTATAAAGTATTCATGGAAAAAATGCCATTTTGAAAAGGTTTTAGGATGAGTGCACTAATATATTTTGGGTTCCTCACTTTCTAATGCTTATCCAGATTACTGGAGAGGTTTTTATGCTATCTCCTGAAGACATCTGTTTTACTCTGTAGTATGTAAATGTGTAGGATTGTACTGTGATGTTACGGTGGAGTTGTATTTCTCAGCTGAGGTTTATAAAAGTGGAAAATGATGATGGCTGTGACGACAACCATGATTAGGTTTCACTACTGTGTAGCATCAAGAAAGAAGACGAAGGTGAAGAAAACAAGACAAAGCAGAAGAAGACTTTGCATTTTTGATACAAAAGAGGTGAATATAGTAATAGGAAGCATGATGATCTTTTAGTTACCTGAAGAAATAGTTATATTCTTCAGAAAACAAGAATCCTGTTCAATAATTCCAATGAAAAAGACAACAATACTAAATTATTTCACATTATAGCCTTTGCCACTGTTTATATAGATTCTGATTAAACATGTAACATAATTTCATTAAAATCAGCAGAAAATCAGTAAAACCATATTCACCCATTGTGGCAAGTGCTCACTCATGTTATGTAATAATAATTTTGTTTAATAATGTAAAAATAAAGAGATCACTTCAGTTTCTGAATCAGTTTCTCTGATTTTGCTTTTTATAGGTATATGATTGAGTAAAATGAACGTTATTGTTCAAACAACATTTCTCCCAAATTCCAAATGGCTGAAATAACAAAAAAAATGCAGAGCTTTCAGATCTCAAAAAATGCAAAGAAAACAATTTCATATTCATAAAGTTTTAAGAGTTCAGAAATCAATATTTGGTGGAATAACAGTTTTCATGCATCTTGGCTTGTTCTCCTCCACCAGTCTTACACACTGCTTTTGGGTAACTGTATGCCAAAAATTGGAGCAGTTCAGTTTGGTTTGGTGGCTTGTGATCATCCATCTTCCTCTTGATTATATTTTCAGAGGTTTTTTAATTTGGTAAAATCAAAGAAACTCATAATTGTTAAGTGGTCTCTTTTTTCAGAGCTATATATTATCCTTTTTATATAAAAAAAAATCATGAAACACAATAAAGTAGTTCTGTAGTACTCTGTATTCTGCAGATATGAAGTTCTGTACCGGGATATTGAGTCAGAGATGTGTTTCCCAGCTGAGAAGTATAAATGTGGAAGATGACAATAACTGTGACGACAATTACGACAACCAGGATTAGCTTTCACTACTGTGTAACATGATCGTATCAGAGTAAGAAAGAAAACAAGAAGAAGCCCAAGAAGAGTTTATAATATTGATACAACAGAGAAGACTCTGATGATATGATCTGATGATGAATAAACATGGTGATCTTTCAGTTTACTAAAGACATTACTAAGAATCCTGTTCATTTCCAGTCAGTCCGGCTGTAAGCTTTGCTACTGTTTCTCCAGTCCAGCAGTATGCATCACAGTTCAGAGCACAAACACATATTTATTTGTGTCTGATTGAGCCATAGGGCTGTAATGTAATTACGGGGGAGGTGGGACGAGGATCTTGAACCGCCCTCGCTTATTTGATTGAGGCAAGTGGGTAATATTTCATCTATTGTTCTCGGCTGGGCTTTTGTCGGCAATTCACCGAATTGAATTTATAACATGATGCATGATGAATTCCTGCTGCTGGTATGGAGGTAATGAGCCCTTGCTTCTTTCACTCCCAGTAAACACTCTGTTCCTGCTTTTTTGCTTCGCTTTGTCACATTGCGATTCATTGACTTTCATGGGTACAAGTGTTCCGCATAAACACAGCACCAAGGAGCATTCCGCGTTTATTGATCGGAAAGGTTGGAACAAACATCGGCGCTCTGCAAGAGCTCCTCAAATCTGAGCCGGGCAGGTGTACTGAGAAACGCACTGAAGAGAAAAGTTTACAAAAAAGTCAGAGAAGCAGATTCTCAGACAGGGATTAAGCCTAGTAATAGACTGTATTTTTCTTTCAAAAGAAAATCCCCATTCAAAATGCTGTGTAGACCAAGACTAGGCTTAATCTCTGGCTTCATCTGGGGAACTGTTCCTTTTTATAGCACTTTTATACCAGGCTTGATATAAATATTGTCAATGAGAATCACTCAAGATGTTCAATTTTTTTTTAAGAATTTGGATCAGTTATTCCACTGTCCTTATAAATTTAACAAATCTCAAATACCAAAACATTGATTAGATCAGGGTTCTTGCTCCATTTTAAAAGTCAAATTTAATGCATTTTAACACCTTTTTAAGACCTCAATAAAAATAATTTAAGACCCAAAAATGCAGTCACAATTTCTTTAGTAGAAAATAATGTATTGTATTGAAAATTAAAACCTAATATTTCCCATTTGTTATCATTTTTCTTTATCAGTTTTGTTTCATTGTGATGCAGAACATGTTGGCACACTAGCTAGCTCACTGCTAATGTTAGCTAGCTCTACATTAACCTTAGTTCTCTCCCCAGTAATGTTAGCTAGCTCTCTGCTAATGTTAGCTAGCTCTACATTAACCTTATTTCTCTCCCCAGTAATGTTAGCTAGCTTTATATTACCTTAGTTCTCTCCCCAGTAATGTTATCTAGCTCTCCGCTAATGTTAGCTAGCTTAATATTACCTTAGTTCTCTCCCCAGTAATGTTAGCTAGCTCTCCGCTAATGTTAGCTAGCTTAATATTACCTTAGTTCTCTCCCCAGTAATGTTAGCTAGCTCTTTGCTAATGTTAGCTAGCTCTACATTAATGTTAGTTCTCTCCCCAGTAATGTTATCTAGCTCCCAGCTAATGTTAGCTAGCTCTACATTAACATAAGTTCTCTCCCCAGTAATGTTAGCTAGCTCAAAGCTAATGTTAGCTAGCTCTACATTAACCTTAGTTCTCTCCCCAGTAATGTTAGCTAGCTCAAAGCTAATGTTAGCTAGCTCTACATTAAACTTAGTTCTCTCCTCAGCAATGTTAGCTAGATCACAGCTAATGTTAGCTAGCTCTATGCTAACCTTAGTTCTCTCCTCAGCAATGTTAGCTAGATCACAGCTAATGTTAGCTAGCACTCTGCTAATCTTATTTTTATCCCCAGTAATGTTAGCTAGTTCACAGCTAATGTTAGCTAGCTCTACAATACCCTTAGTTCTCTTCCCAGTAATGTTAGCTAGCTCTCCGCTAATGTTAGCTAGCTTTATATTACCTTAGTTCTCTCCCTGGTAATGTTAGCTAGCTCTCCGCTAATGTTAGCTAGCTTTATATTACCTTAGTTCTCTCCCTAGTAATGTTAGCTCGCTCTCCGCTAATGTTAGCTAGCTTAATATTACCTTAGTTCTCTCCCCAGTAATGTTAGCTAGCTCTCCGCTAATGTTAGCTAGCTTTATATTACCTTAGTTCTCTCCCCAGTAATTTTAGCTAGCTCTCTGCTAATGTTAGCTAGCTTTATATTACCTTAGTTCTCTCCCCAGTAATGTTAGCTAGCTCCCAGCTAATGTTAGCTAGCTCTACATTAACCTTAGTTCTCTCCCCAGTAATGTTAGCTAGATCACAGCTAATGTTAGCTAGCTCTATGCTAACCTTAGTTCTCTCCTCAGCAATGTTAGCTAGATCACAGCTTATGTTAGCTAGCACTCCGCTAATCTTATTTTCCTCCCCAGTAATGTTAGCTAGTTCACAGCTAATGTTAGCTAGCTCTACAATACCCTTAGTTCTCTCCCCAGTAACGTTAGCTAGCTCTCTGCTAACCATAGTTCTCTCCCCAGTAACTCGCTGCTAATGTTAGTATGTGCTTTCCCACTGGCATTAAATGCACCATCTAAAAATGTAACACATACAGCAAATTTACAGTAAATTTAAGACAAATTAAGACTTCTTTGTGCAAATCTCTGTAACACTTTCTATGAATGAGATGTCTATTACACTCTATAAACATACTCACAACACACTATAATGCATTCATGAGGTATTATAAACATGTTTTTTGAATGCATTAAAATGTATTATGGGTCAAATAAAACATGACATTCATAGAAAGTGTTACCAAACGCTTTAAATGAATCCTTTGTTCATAATGCATTATGAATGCATTTATGAAACACTATATATCATATATATCTAATAATGACCATAATAAACATGTATAATAGCTCATAAGTAACTTTACAAAGAGAGGCATCATAGAGCAATATAATATCTGATTACACATCTGAATTGACAGCTTATAGAGGCTCCATAACACTTTTATAAGCATGAATAAAGCACTTATTTAAAGCAATAGTTTTGAGTATTTATCAAACTGAAGTGCTAACATATTTTTCATTTATAACACCTTTAATAAGCAGAAATCAGTAGAAAAATGTAATGTTATGCCTTAAATAACAGCTTTTCCTGCTCATATACCATATCTATGAAGTGTTAAAAATAACACTCATGCTTTTCATAATAATACAATCTGATGCTTAATATAGTGTTAGGAGTCTTTCCCAAGGACTCTTATTGGTGTAGAGCACTATAGTCACCCAGACCAGGAATTGAACCCCAGTCTCCCACATTATATTGTAGCTTACTGGCAGGGGGTGGTGTTATCCACTGCACTACACCAATCACTCCAAATTATTATTCAAATAATTTTTTACAATGTTGTGCATTATTCAATGCATATAAATGAGTTTTAAAGCCCCTATGTAGTGTTACCTAATACCTGTTCATAAGAACAATAAACATACTGCTAATTATTATGCAAGAGTATAGTGGTCATTATAAGATATTATGTATGCTTCATAGGAATACAACCTTGTAAAAGAAAAATGTATTAATTATATTTTTTAAAAGTATACTTAACTTAAATTAAAACATAGTTAAATGTAATATTTTGAAACAACTTATGGCAACTTAAGTATATTTCAGTTGTAATTAAGCTATAGTTAAACACAACATAAAATCAGTAGGTTGTGCTTTTGAGCACTTCTGCAAACTTAAGTTGATTCAAGTATGTGTTTTTTTTAAACACCTTTTTTAATACATTTGAAGTATATTGTAAATGTACTACTTTATATTGTGTACATCTTAATGTTACAGAAACAAAAATGCACTTTACACAAAAGTGCACTTTAAGCCGTATTTAATGCCACTACATGTAATTTTTATGAACACAACATTTAATTTAAAGCATGGCTTAAAAATACATTTTATGGAAATGCAGAGAAATACAGTGTATATTTAATGTGTATTTTTGTGAAGTATATTAAATTGAAAATGCACTTTTAGTATTATTTACCTAATTTACTTATATACACTTATTTTCCACAAGAGCACTATGATTACATGACTCATAGGAAGCGTTACTGAAATTTCTTCTTAAGAACAGTTGGTAACTGTTTTTTTTTTATCACACTTCGTGACTTTTATACACTATTTTAAAAAAATAGTGCACGTTAAGCAGTATTTAATGCCACTACATGTATTTTCTATGAATACAAAATGTAATTTATATATTAATAAAATATAATATATTTTCTATTTTTTATTTTTACACAATGTTTAATTTAAAGCATGGCTTAAAATACATTTTATGGAAATACAGAGATATACAGTGTATATTTAATGTGTATTTTTGTGAAGTATGTTCAATAAAAAATGTATTTTTCGTGTTCTTTACCTAATTTGAACATACTTTTAATGCTAATAAGTATACTTTTTTTTCGCAAGGGCACTATGATTACATGACTCATAGGAAGTGTTACTGAAATTTCTTAAAAACAGTTGGTAACTGTTTTTTTTTATAATTTATCATACTTCATGACATTAATACACTACTTAAAAACCCAAGCTTTTCTTTATATATTATGTAAAATAACTCAAAACAATTATCCTAAAAGAAAAACATCCAAAATAACTTTTATAACATTTATTCCAAATAATTAATAATTTTTTCCCGTATAAAATTGCCCTTTTCTGAGTTTTTCCAATTTTCTTAGGATACCAATACCTCCCAACCTGACTTAATAGCTTCTCTATTGAACAGATGTCACAAACAGTGGCACAGGAGGGGAATGCAGTAGATATATTATTGTATTTCTCTGAAGAGACTGAAAAGGGCTTTCCATCACTGTCTGAAGGGACTGTTTGTTATGTTTGAGATGCCCAGAGCAATGTCAGGTAGCACTGTTCTCAGAATTTCTGCCCTACTGAAGAAACTACGAGCTGAGACAGCTGAAGATGGACAGAGAAAGCACTATACCATAGAATTGAAGATTCTCCAGACAGTCACAGTAACCCCTGAGTGGTTCTTAGGGTAGGATATGTTCAGTTTTACATGATTGGATTTTTTGTTGTTGTTGTTGTAAAAAGTACAGTCTCTGAGGTCCTTTTCTTTAAGACCAATGAACCAATTCTTAACAGAATGGCCTTCTGATTAAACCTAAAGCAATTTGATGTCTTTAAAATTAGGCAGCAAACATGTGAAGCTTCCAGTAGTTCTAACAAGCAGGACAGTTCTTTCTATCGCATCAACAGAGGCTGCGAAAACAGTTACACTCGTATCTTGCCAAAGCAAACAATTCCAGTGGTCCACACACTTTGATTGATTCCATTGAACCAATACAGACTCCAAACATCACTGGAAATATTCTCAAAACCTCTAAAAGGCTGAAACTCCTGTGACACCGTATCGTATTTATTGCATACGTCATCTGATTGAAGTAGTTTTCCAGTAAAAACTTCACAGCCTTCAGCATCAACAATGTATTAATGGTATAGATTCCATTTGCAAGCATTTGCAGGCACCAGTGACACTTTTCATGTGAAGGCAAGCGAGCCAATCACCTTGATTGAACTCTCTCTCTTCCCCTGGATATTTTTTTATCATTTGCCCTACTTTCTTAAAGTGGAGGAAACACATGCAAGCTACCAAGAAACACATCAAACTACAACTGAACAGACTCAACATTTCACAGCAGGATGAAAAGCTCTGAGGCAAAGATCATAAAGTAAGTATTCAGGCCGATTAACAACTTCTAAAGAGCAGCATCTCTAAGAATGTACACATAAGCACACAGGACTGTCCAGCTCTTCAGGTTCTAAAGGCCCTTCATCTTCAAGAGCATAGCTAATTTAACTTAGTAATTGATTTCTTTCGATTCACAAGCCAATGCAAATCAAGATATGGTTGATTTCCTTGCCAAACAATGCCTGAATTACCTCAGCAATTAGTTACCAGACAATTTCCAACACTGTCCTTGACTGACTTAAAACCACTTCAGGACCAGAACTAGACACTCTTTTGATTCGCAAGCCAATGCAAACCAAGATATGGTTGTTTTCCTTGCTAAAACCTGCCTGATTTAACTCTGCAATTAGTTACAATTGCCAAACTATCCAATACCAAAAAGCCTCTTCAGAATATCTAGAACTCTTTTGATTTGCAAGCCAATCCGAACCCAGAGATGGTTGATTTCCCTGCTAAAAATACGTGTTTCAACTCAACAATTAGTTACCAGACAGTTTCCATACTATCCTGTACCCAAAAGCCTCTTTAGAGTTACTAAAACTGGACACTCTTTCAATTTCCAAGCAAATGCAAACCCAGGTATGGTTCATTTAATTGCTAAAATTTGCCTTCTTTAACTCTGTAATTACTTTCCAGACAGTTTTCAACTGTCCTAGACCAAAAACCAGAACTGAACAGTATTTTGATTTGCAAATTTACATGATTCAACTCATTCAATTCATTACCAGACAATTTCCAAACAATCTTGTACCCAAAAGCCTCTTTGGAATGACTAGAACTGGACACTTTTTAAATTTGCAAGCCAATGCAAAACAAAATATGGTTGATTTTGCTGCTAAAACATAATTGATTCAACTCAGCAATTAGTTGCCCAACAGTTTCCAACTGTTCTATACTAAACACACTTCAGGACCAGAACTAAACACTCTTTCAAGTCACAAGCCAATCCAAACCCAAAGATGGTTGTTTTCAACTGTCCTAGACCAAAAATCGCTTCAGGACCAGAACTGAACCCTCTTTCAAATCGCAAGATTACATGATTTAACTCAACAATTAGCTACCAGACAATTAGGTACCACTTTTTCAGAATAACCAAAACTGAACACTCTTTCAATTTGCAAGCCAATGCAAACCAAGATATGGTTGATTTCCCTGATAAAACATGCCTAATTTAACTGAGCAATTAGTTACCAGACAGTTTCCAACACTGTTCTAGACTGAAAACCACTTCAGGACCAGAACAGAACCCTTTTTTGATTTGCAAGTTTTCATGATTCAACTCATCAATTCGTTACCAAACAGTTTCCAAACTATCTTGTACCCAAAAGCCTCTTTAGAATTGCTAGAACTGAACACTCTTTCAAGTCACAAGCCAACACAAACTCAGAGTTGGTTGATTTCCCTGATAACACAACTTTCAACTGTCTTAGACTGAAAGTCCCATCAGGACCGCAACTGGACACTCCGCATCTCCACAACTTGCAAGCCATCAAAAACTCCAAAGACTCCCCTCCTCAATTTCCAATTCCTCAATTTCTCCTCCATGCATTGAACTCAGCCAGACTCACATTTCCGTGACGTTTTCGCTCTCCTGTGGTGCCAGTGACGGGATGCTGGTGATGCCATCTGCTTCCAGGCACTGTACCATGGCGAAGGAACAGCGACAGGCCCCTGGGCAACCGCTAAGAGCAGGCTGAAGCAGGCACAACACCAGTGCCAGAGCCAAGGCCAACTGGCACCAAGCCTTGCCAGCCATGGTGGAGCTTGACCCGCAATCAGTTTCGAGCGCACTCTTGGGTAACCAGTTCAACCACTCCCCTCAGCAGCAGTGGCAGCAATCAGGAAGGTAAGTAGCAAGCAAGCAGCAGGTTCCACTCTTGGCAAAGACTTGACTGGCTTGTGAGCTGAGGTATGGAGCCGCTGGAGCAGCAGTGAGGCGAGGGCCCAGGGGAACAGTTGGGCTGCTGCTGCCTCTGCTCTCCTCCCCTCGCTGCCTTCTCAGTCAGAGGTGGAGAGAGGGATGGGGAGGGGCAAGAAACTCCATTAGCTGGCGGGACGGGAGAGGGGAGAGGGGAGAGAAAGAGAGAGAGGGAGCCCGGTGGTCATCAGACACCTCCAGCTAAAGAGCAGGAGCCAGGCAGATGAGATCTGAGGCAGTAGAGGGATAGTAGTAGCTGGGATGGGAAGGGCTGCAGGTGGACGAAATGGAAAGCAAGGCCACCACCTGTTAGAGTTAACAAACTGGGAGGAAGTGAAGGATCAGTGTTGGAGAGAAAGAGAAAGGAAAAGACAAAGACTGGGATTTATCACTAGGGACAGGAACCTAAAGAACAGAACCACAAACCAAACCAAGGACAAAGAGCAAAGATACACCCAAAATAAATGGGAACTCAGATTGCAAAAATATGTTTAATAGTTCACACTCTATTCATCTATCTATTCATTTAGTCAGTCAGCTCGGACAGTTTGCTAGTTTGCTTCTGTATGATTTAATTGAAAATACTGTACAAATACAGTACAGTGCAGACAAAAAACCCAGGCGTTACAATAGCAGCCTCCAGGCAGTAGCATACTAAAATTCAGTGAGTTCTTAAGAACACTGATTCTTTCACTAATGTTTGTAATGTAAAGGCAGCCGAGCCTGTTTGTCTATATATGACTTTAAATGAGTTTATACATCTATGGCAATGGAAATAAATATATTTATCCATTCATTCAATTTACTTTATTCAACTCTTTACTGTATTCTATTGCTTCCCAGTTATCTATTGTACTGTCTGGGTTCAACCAAAGAAGGATGGGTTCATTTATATCTGAATGTTTGTAAAGGCAGTCTGCTTGTTTATATATGACTTTATATGAGTTAATACATCTATGGCGATGAAAATAAATATATTTTATTCATATATTGTCTAACTCACTTTATCCAACCATTTACTGTATTCTACTACCTATCAGTTATCTGTTGTATTATCTGGGGTCAACCAAAGGAAGATCTGAATGTTTTTAAAGGCAGCCTGCTTGTCTATATATGACTTTATACATCTATGGTGATGAAAATAAATATATTTTATCTGTATATTGTCTAACTCATTTTATCCTATTATTTACAGTATTCTACTGCTTCACAGTTCACTATTGTATCTATCTGGATTCAACCAAAAGAGAATGGGTTCCTTTAGATCTGAATGTTTGTAAAGACAGCCTGCTTGTTTATATATGACTTTATACATCAATGGTGATGAAAATAAATATGTTTTATCCATGTATTGTCTAACTCACTTTATCCAACTCTTTACTGTATTCTACTACCTCTCAGTTATCTGTTGTATTATCTGGGTTCAACCATAGGAAGATCTGAATGTTTGTGAAGACAGCTTGCTTGTCTATATATGACTTTATACATCTATGGCGATGGAAGTAAATATATTTATCAATTCATTCAATTTACTCCCAGTTATCTGTTGTACTATCTGGGTTCAACCAAAGGAGGATGGGTTCCTTTATATCTGAATGTTTGTTAAGACAGCCTGCTGGTCTATATATATTTATATATATATATACCTGAGTTTATACATCTATGGAAATGAAAACAAATATACAGCTCTGGACAAAATTAAGAGACCACTTCAGTTTCTGAATCAGTTTCTCTGATTTTGCTATTTATAGGTTTATGTTTGAGTAAAATTAACATTGTTGTTTTATTCTAGAAACTACACACAACATTTCTCTCAAATTCCGAATAAAAATATTGTCATTTAAAGCATTTATTTGCAGAAAATGAGAAATGCCCGAAATAACAAAAGTTCAGAAATCATTATTTGGTGGAATAACCCTGGTTTTTATCACAGTTTTCATACATCTTGGCATGTTCTCCTCCACCAGTCTTACACACTGCTTATGAATAACTTTATGCCACTCCTGATGTAAACATTTAAGCAGTTCAGCTTGGTTTGATGGCTTGTGATCATCCATCTTCCTCTTCATTCTGTTCCAGAGGTTTTCAATTTGGTAAAAATCAAAGAAACTCAATTTTAAATGTTTCTCTTATTTTTCTCCAGAGCTGTATTTGTCCATTCATTGTCTAACTCACTTTATCCAGCTCTTTACTGTATTCTGCTACCTCACAGTTATCTGTTGTACCATCTGGGTTCAACCAATATCTACATTACATCCAGACTGATTGTTGATGGTTTAGATGCAGTGTTTAGCTCAAATCAATGTGAAGGTTATTTTAAAAGCAATTACATTCAGATTTTTGAACAGATTCATCTCTTTCTGGTTACTCAGGCTCCTTACGTTGGATTTTACAGTATCTTTTGCATCAATTGAAATGCAACAAACAATGATCTCATCAAATCCAGACTGCATCAATCAATATGTCTGTTGCAAGGTAAGAGTTCTAAACTGCTTCCACCTACACTGGGGTGAAAAAGTATTTTTCCCTTTACAGATTCTTTTGTTTTTTGCATTTTTCAGATTATCAACCAAACTTTGATAGCAGACAAATAAAACATGACTAAATATAAAAAGCACTTAGTAAAAAAGTGTTTGCCCCCTATAAATCAACTGCTATTAATTACACTTTTGGAAAGCTTAAAAAACAGGCCTAATTACTGCCAGAGCTGTTGATTCAAGAAATCACTTAAATAGAACCTGTCTGGCAACATGAAGCAGATAAAAGATTTCAAAAAACACACAAAAGTGGAGCTTTTTGGAAGGCGTGTCTCCCAGTACATCTAGCTTTAAAACTAACACATAATTTCAGAAAAAGAACATCATACTAAACGTTAAACATGGTGGTGGTAGTGTGATGTTCTGGGGCTGCTTTGCAGCTTCAGGGTCTGGATAACTTGCTGTAATAGAAGGAACCAGGAATTCTGCTGTTTACCAGACAATCCTGAAGGAGTATATCCGGCCATCTGTTCATGACCTCAAGCTCAGGAGTACTTGGGTTCTGCAGCAGGACAATGATCCAAAGAAGATAAACACAAAAATTTCACCTCTGAATGGTTTGAAAAACTAAACTAAATGAAGGGTTTGGACTGGTCTAGTTAAAGTGTGATTGAGATGCTGTGGATGATCTTAAACAGGATGTTTATGCTGGAAAACTCTTTAATGTGTCTGAATTAAAATAATTCTGTAAAGACGAGTGAAACAAAATCACTCTACAGAGACTCGTTACCAGTTATTGTTGATTGCAGTTGTTGCCACCAAGAGTGACACAACCAAGTTATTAGATTTTGGGGACAAAAACTTTTTTACACAGGGCTAGATTGCTTTGGATAGTTTTTTGCCTTTAATAAATAAAATCATGATTTAAAAATTGCTTTTTATATTTACTCAGGTTATATTTGTCTGATATTAAAGTTAGTTTGATCATCTAAAAAATCTGTATGACAAAAAAAAAAATATTTGACTGCAGTCTTAGACTTGTCCAGATGCACATCCAGTATTTTTATGCCACTTTTTGATGTGATCAGAGAGTACATTAATATATGGATAAGCCCATTGTTATCTTTGCACATACTAAGGACTGAAGATGCATTAATTGGCTAAGTAGGGGTTTTAATGACTTGCAATTAGCAGAGTTTCTATATTTGGTCCTGAAGGGGCCAACACCTATCTCAAGACTTATAAAGTGTCCAGGTGTAATCTGCTTTTTTGACAGATTGATGATCAGAATTAGGTACAGTACTGTGCAAAAGTTTTAGACACCAAAGCAAATTAAACTAATCCATTTACCTCAGCAATATGAGGGTTTTTACTTGAAAAAAGCATCACATATAATTTGAACAGATGCAAATAAACATACATACAGTAAAACATAACAAGGAATTCTCATTTTTCACTAAGTGTGTTATATCCTGTGATCCAAGCTGAAGAACAAAATGTAGTTTCAGATTTCTCCTCAAAGCTTCTCAGCCAGCATGTGTGCAGGGGTTGGACAATGAAACTGAAACACCTGTCATTTTAGTGTGGGAGGTTTCATGGCTAAATTGGAGCAGACTGGTGTTCAATCTTCATTAATTGCACATTGCACCAGTAAGAACAGAGTGTGAAGGTTCAATTAGCAGGGTAAGAGCACAGTTCTGCTCAAAATATTGCAATGCACACAACATTATGGGTGACATACCAGAGTTCAAAAGAGGGCAAATTGTTGGTGAACGTCTCACTGGAGCATCTGTGACCAAGACAGCAAGTCTTTGTGATGCATCAAGAGCCACGGTATCCAGGGTAATGTCAGCATACCACCAAGAAGGACCAACCACATCCAACAGGATTAACTGTGGATGCTGTAAGAGGAAGCTGTCTGAAAGGGATGTTCGGGTGCTAACCCGGATTGTATCCAAAAAACATAAAACCACGGCTGATCAAATCACGGCAGAATTCAATGTGCACCTCAACTCTCCTGGTTCAACCAGAACTGTCCGTCACCACAATACATTATTGTGCTCTAAAACCAGGTGTTTCAGTTTCATTGTCCAACCCCCTGTATATATACAGTTACGTCAGCAGCTCACCTGATTTACCAAATTCACCAATTTACCAAACCAGTTGTTAATATGATTAGAACAAGAAATAACGGTAACACTTTCTATGAATGTCATCTCTATAAGACTCTTTAAACATATTCATAGCACATTATAATGCATTCATAAGGCATTAATTTATGCATTATTATTATAAATTGTGATTATAATGCATTAATAGCTGTTTATAATGTTATACGTCAATTCCAAGAAACTCAGTCCCAGCTTGCAGAATTATGCATTATGACTAAAAAAGCTTTTACCTCTTAAAAACAACCGGTATAATGCTTTAAATATATTTTTAATCACTCATGAATTATACTTGTCTTAAATATATTATTAGTTATAGTCCATTATAATGTATTATAACAGGTCTTTGTGTGCTCCAAGTAAAGTGCCAGACGTTCATTGTGGGACTAGATTATTAATGAAAGATTTATACTATTTTAACATCTATATTATTGGCACAGATTATAATGTGTTACGATTACAAGTCATAATGCTGAATAAACATGGCTATAATTGGTTATGCATTTTTGTAAGTATTTATAGGCATGTTTATAATGCCTTATGAATGCGTTATAACATGTTATGTGTTTATAGAGTCTAATAGAGATGACATTCATAGAGAGTGTTAGCGAAATAACTCTAATAAACTCAGATGAGGAGAGATTAGGAGATGTTTTAAGGAAAACAGTAAATTACTGAAATAAAGTAACAAATCAATGATATTCTAATTGGTTGAGATACACAAAAACATATAACAGGAAGATGCAACAAGTCTTCTTATATATTATAAGAAAATAAATTATGTAGGTATTTACAATATACAATGTGCAGTATGTACATAATGCAAAGGAAAACACTGCTTTTTTTATTTATTTATTTTACTGAGCTAATAAACACTTACTTCACAGATAAGAAGCTTTTTCTTTACTGAAATTCCCACAGGTGCCTAAAACATTTGCACAATACTGTATATCGTCACTGTCCGATGAAAAACACTTATCTCCAAAACAGCAACTATACAGGAGGAAGAAAAAAAAAAGTTTACCTTGTAATTTTTCAGTGGAAGTTAATGTAAAAAGAGTTTGTTTCAGGTAATTTTGAAGAGTTTCTATTGGTCCGGTCATCAAGAAATTTTGGCACAGTGTAAGGGACAGATTGTCTGTTTAAATTATGTAGTAAACTAAAAATCGACAAAAATGAAGATAAGTGGGTAACACTTTCTATGAATGTCATCTTTATTAGACTCTATAACTACATTCATAATATATGATAACACATTCATAAGGCATTATATACATGGCTATAAATATTTATAAAAATGCATAACCCATTATAGCCATGTTTATTAAGCATTATGACCTGTGATCTTAATACATTATAAGCTATGCTTATGATATACATGTTAAAATAGTATATATCTATCAGTAAAAATCTAGTCCAACAATGAAAGTCTGTCACTTTACTTAGAGCGCACAAAGACCTGTTATAATACATTATAATTGACTATAACTAATATATTCAAGACAAATATAATTCATAAGTGGTTAAAAATATATTTATAGGATTACTGATGGTGTGTTTATAAGTTGGAAGCTGTTTTAATCATAATACAGTCTACAAGCTGGGACTGAGTTTCTTGGTATTGACGTATAACATGTTATAAACACAGCTATTAATGCATTATAATCACAGTTCATGATGCATAATAAACATGGATATGATGAATTGTAGAGTTTTATAAATATGTATAGCCATGTTTATAATGCCATATGAATGCATTATAATGTGTTAGAAATATGTTTATAGAGTCTTATAGAGATGACATTCATAGAAAGTGTTACCGATAAGTGTTTTTCATAGGACAGCGACGATATGTGATCAGAGAAATCAGCAAACTCTTCCAGATGAAGTCTCTCTGTGACAAGACCAGAAACCCCTTGACTAATAGGGATATCACAGGCTCTAATTTGCAACCTCAACCCTGGAGCCATGTTTCTCAGGAGAAGCAGGCTGATAGGGAGACATCTGTCTGGTCAGACACTGTGATGAGTGGGCGAATCCTACTGTGAGGGTTGATCCTGACAACAATAACAAAAAAACCTTCAAAGACATACAGGCCTTTGTGAGTTCAAAAAGACGCCTGTAGGAGGACTGAATGCCCCGGCCAGAGTTTTCACTTCACGAAGCCTCTGCCTCCTCTTGGGATAAACGCCGAGGCCCAACCCCCCAGCTCTCCCAGTGGCCCTCCGTATACATGGGAGTAAGGTCAGAGTGCTCTGACCACAATTATTGGCGGTAGCTGAATTGCTCCCTTTTTTCTGCCTCAATCTGGACATAGTGGCGGTGGAGGGCTTCTTCCTTTCTTCATCTGAGTAAAGCAAGGACAGACACATGGTCAGAGAGATAAAGAGAGAGAGAGAAAGAAATAGAGAGAGAGAGAGAGAGAGAGAGAGAGAGAGAGAGGAAAGACAAATCCATCTATGGTGGTTTTCCATCCTGTAGTCCTAAAATGCCATCTCTGGAGCCTGGATGGATCTCTCCAGCTCCTTTTAAAAGCAGGAGCTCCTGAAGAGGCTTTTAAGGCCATTTCATAGATTCTGCACCTCGCTTTTTTATTATTGCCTCAGTTGTTTACCTCTTTACATCTATCCAGTGTTCCTGTACTCCTGTAGCCCATCAATTTCTTTCAGCGTGGCCCTGGCTCGTTTAGAAATAGCTTAAATCTGTAGCACGGGCAAGAGTGGTCTTGTTAAACCTCCCTCGTATCTTCTGAAGAATAGCCGTGTTATTTCTGATAGCCGTGTACCAACGAATCGCCCTCCGCGTTTGCTGCAGAACATATAGCATTAATTATTAGAAAAATAAAGGTTCTTCAAAAGTTTTTTTCAGTGAGATGAAACAGGTAAATGTGGAGAACCTTTAGAGCCCTATTTTAGCGATCTGTATGGGAAACGTGAATTGTGCATCATGCAGCTGAATTTAGGGCGTGTCGGTGTGTCTTTGGTATCATGAGGGCACAAAAAATATGCATTGTGCAGCTCGAAAAGCACAAAAGGCATGTACTAATCCTCTTAATAAATAATGGGTGTATTTTGGGCGTAACATGAAAGAGATCACTCTGTGTGTAAAAAATCTTTATAATATATAAATTTCACATTATGAACTGAATTACTGAAATAAAGTAGCTTTTCAATGATAATCTATTTTTTTAGATGCACAAGTACATATGGATGCAACAAGTAACATTGTATGGAAATGAATTCTATAGTTATTTACAATATATGTACGTATGTTATTGTCATATATGCAGAGGATGAATGCATACAACAAAGATATATCACCTTATGTATTCCTTACACAAGATATATGGAAGCATCATAGTTGAAATGGGGGTATGCATGTCATACAGCTCTGGAAAAAAATAAGAGTCCACTTAAAAATTATTCTTTTCTTTGATTTAACCAAATTGAAAAGCTCTGGAATATAATCAAGATGAAGATGGATGATCACAACCATCAAACCAAGCAAAACTGCTTAGATTTTACACCAAAAGTGGCATAAAGTTATCCAAAAGCAGTGTGTAAGGAGTGGAGAAGTGGAGGAGAACATGCCAAGATGCATGAAAACTGTGATTAAAAAACAGGGTTATTCAACCAAATATTGATTTCTGAACTGTATGAATATGAACTTGTTTTCTTTGCATTGTTTGAGGTCTGAAAGCTCTGCATCTTTTTTATTATTTCAGCCATTTCTCATTTTCGTCAAATAAATGCTCTAAATGACAATATTTTTATTTTTATTTACTCAATTATATATCTATAAATAGCAAAACCAGAGAAACTGAGGTGGCCTCTTATTTTTTTTCCAGAGCTGTATAGTACATTTCTGTATAGAACAGCCCTAACAAGACCCTCAAGAGGTGCAGACCGCCAAGTCTATCGGAACATAACCTGATTAAGGACCAACAGCAGAACATTCCCCACACCCACTGTCAGCCATCTCCCACTGCAACCCAACCTTATTCCATAAGTGTGTCTTCTTTCTGTCCATATTTGATAAAATGCACTGAAAAAAGTTGAGCTATAAAGGCGGAGTTTAAAAATGCAGCATTGAACAGATACAAGGTCACAGTGAAGAGGCTGTTAGATAGATGAAAAACCGTGAAATAATATTCTCTGAGATGAAGTACATCATTATTATCCAAGAACCTTGAAGCTGAATTGATATCGAACTTATTCTTAGAAGAATACAATCCTTTCATTTCTTAAAGTAATGGATGGTTATTTTGAGGAAACGTGGAGAAGCTTTCTCTCCACTGTCCATCTCCCCTCTTTCCTGCCCTTATCTTCACAGAAACAATTAAAAAGGTTGAATTGTGTTACAGTGCAGCACTATGCAGAATCATATCACAATAAATTACTCAGACAGGGTAACTTTACTGAATAAAAATAAAAAGAATCTCTTTCATATTTTACATTAAAAGCTAACCTTCAAAATGAACGTATTTCACAATTGTTGTAAAGAAAAAATACTCTAACAACAATTGTCCTTAATACTGTAAAAACTTCATTTTACACAGGTGAGAATATTGCACTAATGAAGACAAAGGAAGCTTACAGTTGGTTTTGACCTGTTTATCATTAAAGAATGAATCCTTTCCGTATTAAAAAAAACCCTTAATCACACAATGCTGGCTTATTCCAAGTACCCACAATTCACTAGGTCTTGGTAATAGGAAGGTTATCTCTTATTGAACCCTCCAACTCAGAAAAACCCTTCCAGATAATGACCAGAACTTGGACAGAGTTCTCGGCCGTATTTTTCATACTATAAGGCGCACTTAAATCCTTTAATTTTCACCAAAATCGTCAGTGTATGGAGTGAATTTAGAATTTAGAATTTTGTTTTACATAAAAAAGTGAAATCTGCAATCAAAATAAAAAAAGAAAAAATATATGTTTGTATGTTGCAAAATTCAAAAGAGAAAAAAATATATAAAGCAAATATATATATTTAAATATACTTGGTTACTTTATTATCCTTTGCAAAAAAAATTAAAAATAATTTCAGTTTGGATTTTTGTCAGTCATTGCTTTTATTTTTCTGTTTTTGTAAATTTTATGTGGAATTTTTTTCTGTTATTTTTTTGCATCTGCAATCTCTTGTTTGCTTCTGCTTAAGTTTTTTGCTTTTGAGTTTTTGCCCAGTTTTCACGGGTGGGCGGGGCTTAGAAGAAGGCGTTCCCCTTGAATCTCCATTGGCCAGCTGGTACTGACTGCTGTTGCCCTGAACTCTCGGTCTGAGACAGACCACGCCCACCTTGCACCCACAACTTTCAAGCATTTCTTCCAGCAGTAAAAATATATATTTGCTCTATACTTTTTCTCTTTTGAATTTGCAACGTACAATTTTTCCTTTTGATTTTTAACATTTTGATTGCAGATTTAATTTTTTTACGTTAAACTTTTGACACAAAGTTCACTCCACATTCACCATTCACAGGTAAGCATATCAGACTGTAGCCTGCTGCTAAACCTGGCTAGCACTGCTGGAGCAGCATTAGCATTACCCACTCACCAAGCTAGTCACTAGTTCTTTTGCCATTCATTGGTGAGTATTAACTGCTTGTAGACTGCATGGTTATCTTGTTAAAACAAGCTACGTGTGACGAACCGCTAGTTAATATCTCCCTGGCTTACCAGAACAATTAAGATTCTTCAGTGTAGCACTGTCAGCTAGTGCTAGCAGTTAGCAGCTAATGCTAATGCTGCTGCACCCAGCCTTAGAGGAAATCTGTAAATCTAAGCTTACTGTAAATAAAAGGAAGCACTTTCCTCACCCAAATAAACAGTTTTCAGGAGAGAAATCTGTGTAGATTAACATCCAGCACTCGTTTGACTTTACAGAATTACAGTTTTGTTCGTTTAATTTAGCTTAGCTTTGTAGATAAATGGTGCAAATCCAGGGGTTCATGGAAATTAGGAATTGAGGTAAACTAAGATTCTGGTGCTGTTGTCCTGCCCCCGGCACCCAACCACTCAGGTTTTTGGACCGAGGAGCAGATGGATACAAGTGTTTCAGGGATTGTTCACCACAGAGTCCAGACCTTAACCTCATTGAGAATCTTTGGGATGTGCTGGATGGAGAAGACTTTGTGCAGCTGTCAGACTCTACCATCATCAATGCTGCTGCAAGATCTTGGTGAAAAATTAAAGAAACGCTGGATTAAAACAAATTTTGTGACGTTGTAGAAGCTTATTGAAACAATGCCACAGTGAATGTCAGAACGCAGCAATCAAAGCTAAAGGTGGTCCAACCAAATATAGAGTGTGTGACCTTTTTTTTGGCCGCAGTGTGTGTGTGTGTGTGTGTGTGCGCGTCACTGGAAATTCAGTAACATTTGATTAGTTTTATGAATTGTATTGTGTGTAAATTGTTTAAATTAAGCCACTTTTTTATAAAACACTAATTACAGGATTGTCCAGCTCCACTCTGTGTAGGAACATGGTGCGACCCCATGCTCAAATTCTTTTTTTGATCATGAGTGATGGAGCATGAGATGACTAATCACTCTCCCTCTGTTTCAAGGACTCTCTTTCATTTGCAGTGAAACGACTGAGGAGCCATTCTGACTCATTTCTGTAATACAGACACTCGGCCCAAAACTGCAGCACTCGTGTGTAGCACTGAGGCTACCTCGGACTTTCAAGGCCGTTCACTTGTTTATCTCACCCTCTAAAACTGCTAGAGCTTCAGACTCAGCAGCTGTAATGTTTAATTCACTGTATGGGAGTAATGAAGTGCTATTAAATAATTAGGACACCTGCTTATTCATTGTTTTTACCTGAATTAAGCATATATATTCTGCTTTTGTAGGACTATTAACTATATCTAATGTCCAAGAAAGCCTACTTTTAATAGATTATACTGGAGCATTTGACTGTTCTATTCATCGATATAAGTATTAGTGAGGTCATAATGTTAGATGATGGTCACCACCCTCCTCCTCCTCCTCAACTAACCAACACATCCCATTTAAAAGTTTTCACTTGAGCTCCATCAGTCATTCCAGGGAACATACAGCTCTGGAGAAATTAAGAGAGCACTTCAGTTTCTGAATCAGTTTATCTGATTTTGCTATTTATAGGTTTATGTTTGAGTAAAATGAACATTGTTGTTTTATTCTATAATAAAAAATATATATATATATTTATTTGCAGAAAATGAGAAATGGCTGAAATAACAAAAAAAATGCAGAATTTTCAGACCTCAAATAATGCAAAGAAAACAAGTTCATAAGAATTTTAAGAGTTCAGAAATCAATATTTGGTGGAATAACCCTGGTTTTTAATCACAGTTTTCATGCATCTTGGCATGTTCTCCTCCACCAGTCTTACACACTGCTTTTGGATAATTTTAAGCCACTCCTGCTGCAAAAAATTCAAGCAGTTCAGCTTGGTTTGATGGCTTGTGATCTTCCATATTCCTCTTAATTATTTCCTAGAGGTTTTCAATTTAGTCAAAAGTGGGCTCTTATTTTGACATCGGCATAGTGTGAAAAGGTTCATGTTTATCCTATTCTATTGGCAGTACGTTCCTACAGGGTCTAAACAAGCCGTGCAACTTAAAACAGATGTGGTCTCGAAATTTTATTTGAATAAAAATCTGAAAAGTGTGACATGCAAAAGTATTCAGCTCCCTTTACTCTGAAACCCTTACATAAATTCCAAATCTGAAGTCACGTTTTAGTTATTAGTAAATAGTCTAAGAGTCCAGCTGTGTGTAATTTAGTCTCAGTATAAATATAAACACCTGTTTTGTGAAGGAAGGCCTCATTTGGTTTGTTAGAGAACACTAGTTAACAAACAGCAAGCAAGACCAAGACCAAGAAACTCACAAGACAAGTCAGAGATAAAGTTGTGTAGAAGGTTAAAGCAGAGTTAGCTTATAAAAACATATCCTATG
The DNA here is from genome assembly GCF_023375975.1 of Astyanax mexicanus. NCBI lineage: Eukaryota > Metazoa > Chordata > Actinopteri > Characiformes > Acestrorhamphidae > Astyanax > Astyanax mexicanus. Next base: position 115,158,364 of record NC_064408.1, read on the forward strand.
CTTTGATCATCCCAAGGAGCACTGTTCAATCCATCATCCAGAAATGAACGAGAAAAATATTCTACAATGCAAACCTACCAAGACAGGTCCATGGTCACTCTGGAGAAGCTGCAGAAATCCAACCATACAACTATAAGTGATGCAGTCCACAAATCTGGTCTTTATTAAAAACAGTGTCAAGAAGAAAACCATCAATGGAAGAAAAACCTAAGAAGTGTCATGTAGGCGACAAAAACAGGTGCTGTGGTCAGATGAGACCAAATTTAAAATCTAGTCAAAAGCTAGCCCTAGACAGTAGAGACAGTTACTCGAACAAAAACATTCACTCTTTTAAACTTTTAAAACTCTTTTTAAAACCTTTGATAAAAAAGAAACAATAAGTGAGCAGATCTTCCAATACGTTTATTCCACAGCAAAGCTAAAGTCTACAGGAGGCGTCACCTGGCTGGTATTGTGTCTGCCAGACACTAAAACACTACTCAATACAGTACCTGTCAAATAATATTCTGAAACAGAACACTGCACGGCCCGAGTGGACCTGAGTAAAAGCTCTTTTGGAACAGGTACAACTGAAGGCTTTTACACCCTCAGTGGTTAATGTGGGGTGTTGTTGTTCCGCTGCTGCCCAGGTTGGCCTGCAGTGGCCTGCTGACCTCACAGAGGTGGTGGATGGTCTGCCCACCAGCAGATTTGATTAAGCTATAGGAAGAAAACCATCAAATGTTTAATTCTTACTAAAGGCAAGGAAACTACTGACAATAGATAGAGATACAAAGCGATACAAAGCAAACTTCACTTTGAGCCTATTTTGAACTAATTTCGAACACAGCAGAGTTCAAATATCGCAAATAAGACCCCCTATAACAATGAATAAGACTGTTTAAAATGTACAGTACCAGTCAAAAGTTTGGACACACCTCATCTCATTCAACATGTTTTCTTTTTTTTATGAGTGTCTCAGGAAATAAGAATATTATATAAGACCAATTGGTACTTTCAGCAGTGTGGGCAGTGTGCCAAGTCCTGCTGGAAAATGAAATCCGTTTTCCAAACCATGGAAAAATGTACTGATCATCAGTAAATTTTACATTTCATTTGTAAATTAAAGCCAGGCGGACACTGTGCGATTTTTTTAATCGGATGCGTTCTGGAGAACTCACACTGCACGTTTGAATCGTTTGTCGTGTATGAACAACGCCTGCGATTCATCTGCACACACTGTACGGTCCTCATTTACAGTGCCGCTGAGCATTAACAGTTTAAAAGGGATTAAAAAAATATATAAAAAATATAAATAAAAACTGACATTTATTATAGACGAATAAAATATATACGTAAAAAGGAAAAATAGGACCTTTTAAAAAGATCATAAAAATTGACATAAAAGGTAAAACATTAATATCTTATGAAGATATATATTTAATGATTTGATTAATAAAAGAAGAAAAATAATTAAAATGAATAAATATAAAATATAAACTCATTAAAAATTATTTTAAAATAACCCAGGCTTTCTGCAGAATAATCAAAGTTTCAGTTAGTTTCAGTTTCAAATCATGAAAACAGCTCACCAAAACCTCAAACTATTCTTTATATTTGACAATATTTACTTACAGGTCCTTTGCTTGTACTTACAGGCCCTTACTTATTTTTATTCAACTGTATTCAACTGTATTCAACTGTATTATCTGTAGCCTCGCGCTGAATTCAGCTCCGCGCTGCGAAAGAGAGCGAGAGAGAGGCGCAGCGCATTTTGTCTGATTTATCTTGATTAATTATCAGTACATTTAGCTTTAGTAAGTTTAATAGCATTAATTTTACTACACTTCTCCGATCTTATTTATTAAAACGTTTATTTTAGAAGACAGAGGTTATTATGCGCGCAATGCTGCACGCAATGCCACGAGCTGCGCTAGGCTGACTTTGCGTGGCTAATATTCTGGAGCACTGGACGAGATTTTAATTAATAAATTAATATATTTATAATTTTAATAAATTTGCCCTGGCGAAAAGAAACAAATTATAAAATATAGCTTTATATTTCTGTGCATGTTTTAAGTTTTATATAATTGACGGGCAGCACCAGACGCTGACAATGTGCTTTATTTTTCAGATATAATAGCAAAGTGAAATAAAATAAATTTATGTTTGTCAAAGATATTTTCTCTTTTAATTTATCTTTTCAAAAACTCCAGCTATTGACTGAGAATAAGCATCTGTTGAAATTCTTAAACAGCAGAATGCCTGTGTCTGCTATATTAAGCTATAAGTCTGTGTACCGAACATAAATATAAATCCTTATAACTGACAGAAATAAATATGACTAATAATAATTTATAGTTACTGTGCAGATTTTTGGGAAAACAGGTCGTGACGTTAAGAAATCGGCCCGCAAAACAGCTCACACTGTGAGACAAGCGACCAAAATTTCTGGCATGTCAGAAATCCCTGGTCGCGTCCGACTGCTCATTCGCAGCTCGTAAGGGCAATTAATCGGACATCGCTTCCCCTCTCACACTGCACGACAAACGACGCACGATCAAGCTAAAATTCGGCCCGATCATGAAATTCAGTCGCATCCGACCAGATCGGGCTTAAAATCGGGCTAAAATCGCACAGTGTCCGTCTGGCTTAAGGGAGCAGAGTCTGGAGGAAGAGTGGAGAGACACACAGTCCAAACTGCTTGAAGTCTAGTGTGAAGTTTCCACCAATCGGTGATGGTTTGGAGAGTCATGTCTGTCATCTGCTGGTGTTGATCCACTGTGTTTTATTATCAAGCCTAAAGTCAATGCAGTTTTGTTTTCCCACAAAATCTTACAGCATTTTATACTTCAACTTTTATGGAGATGCGGATTTCATTTTCCAGTAGGATTTGGCACACACTGCCAAAATGACCAATTCTTATTATTCTCACCAGGTCTTATATAATATTCTAATTTTCTGAGACACTGGTTTTTGGGTTTTGATTGGCTGTAAGCCATAATCATCAACAATTAAAGAAATCAAAGCTTTAAAAAGATCACTCTGTAACTTTTCGATTATATTTTAATTTTTTTAAGATGCACTAGGATCTATGACTAGTCTATAACACAATGATTAAGCAGGTATTTCAATACTTTGTCTATTGGGAGATTAGCTAGAGTACTATCTAAGAAGGACCAACATATATGGGATTAAGATTAAGTCTGGACCGCACCTAAGATGTTTTTTTGTATGCTGGAGCTGAAGCGCCTCCTCAGATCGATAGACTACGTAAGAGCGGTGTAGTATAGAGCTGTCTCCATTTCGCTGGATGTTTCTCCACCCCCTCCTAAGCCTGATTTTCCATTTACGTCTCCTCTGTACCAGGAAAAAAGACCATCAACACCCAAATAGTAATATTCAGAGCAGCTAACAGGCAGTGATAGTGAAACTCACAGGGGTAAACCTGATCGATAGGGCCGTACTGCTGGGGGGTTTCGGTAATGTAACTGAAGCCGGACTCGCTCATTAGCAGCCTGCTCTGGCCAGGCTTGGGGGCCTGAGAAGCCCGCCTTCATGCAGATGAGCCGAAACCTGAGGAGCTTGTGAGGGGAACAGTTAGAGCAAGACTAATGAACAATCTCTCTCTCTTTCTATCTCTGCATCTCTTTCTTGGCTCAATTTCTTGCTTTTCTTCTCTTGTCTTCTCTTGTCTCTGGCTTGTTTTAACCTCTCTTACCTTCTGATCTCTTTCTCTCCACCTCCTAAACTCTTAAACTCATGGCGTCTTTTTCATTTTGTAAATGATTAATTTAGCTAATTTCCCACTTTCTCCAAATGTCCACTTTTTCCCACCACACTCACTTTTAGAAGCTCATTTCTTCTGAATTTTTTATCATTTCATATCAACTGGTCTTAAAACCAAATTGTATGCAGCAAAAAAAAATATTTAGAGAAAATACATGTAAATTAGGACATATATGCTTATATTAAGCAAAAAAAAAAATCTTAGTAAGATTAAAAAGAAAGCAATCGCAAAGTCTCAAAATTCATTAAAACAAGCAAAAATCACCTGAAATTTGGAATAACTTGATTGCTGACTTTTTGTGCTTGAGTTCAAATTGCTTAAAATAAGGTAAAGAAAATTAAGTAACACTGAGTAAGAAAATTACTCAGAAAATAATTAAATAATCAGCCTTTTATAGAAGAAAATAAGATTTATTGCCTTTAAATAAAAGAATGACTTTCTAATATTTAGTTTTTTGCAGTGTAGTATGTGAAATTATTTAATTTAAATCTTATTTTTTCTCTGAGCAGAATTTTTGTCTTACTAATGAATTAATTACTAACTAATTTGAACTCAGTTACCAGTCATTTATGTGATTCTTGTGTCCAAATTTAAGACCAAACTTCAGTGCTTTTTGCTTGATTCAATGTCCACTCATTTTGTACACATTGCTATTGCTTGTTTTAAGAAATCTTACAACGAAAAATCATTTTTTGCAGGGTAGTTAAGTATAGTATTGAAGTGATTGCAGTCTGAAGTAGCTCTTGCTGTGGACACTGAACATAAAGTAGCTTTATATGCTAACCCAGCATTCCAGCACGTTATTTACTCTTATGTACAGCTATTTAGAGTTTAAACTTAACTAGCTTTCACACACAACACAAAAAGATCAGCTTAAGGCTCCATATACAGTAACTTATAAATACCACCTTCTAAAGAAGAGGAGCTGCGGCTGTGGTTGAAGGTTCTAAATTTAAAACATCCACCCAAACGTCAACACGTCTGCTTTTATTACTCTGTGGAAGGAAAAGTCAGTTATGAAGCTCTGGGGAAACAAACGTGTCTGATGCTAGTGAGTCTGTCAGGTAAGATGTTAGCCCAAGAGCTATAGCCTTCTCTGGAGCTTTAAAATCAAGCCATTTCTCTGAGGAAGGATGTTCTGGTGTTGGTTTCCCTCAATAAATTGGTAAAATTAGACGTATAGACACCTGTATTTTTTGCACTATAAGGCGCACTTATAAAATCCTTTAATTCTCTCAAAAATTGTCGCTGCGCCTTATGTATAAATTCTGCCAGTCAGGTTGTTAGGAACAAAAAAGCCTCTCCACTGTACTCCGTAGTACAGCGTTATCCAGAATTTCAGTTTAATTTGAGTTTTCCAGCAGTATTAGCATTAGCTGCTAACCATGCTAAGTGCTAGCTCTTTTGCAGTTCAGAGGCGAGTTAGTATGCGTGTTTAACAAAATTAAAAGAAGCTATGTGGGACGAACCACTAGCTAATATCACCCTGGCTTACCGGAACACTCAGGGTTCCTCAGTGTAGCGGGTGGCATTAGCTGCTAACCACTAGCAGTAAGCCACTAATGCTAATGCTAATGCTTTAGTGGAAATCTGGAATTTTATGCTTACTCTAAGTAAACGGAAGCGCTTTACTCACCCAAATAAACAATTTTCAGAAGAGAAATCTGTGTAGATTAACATTCAGCACTTGTTTAAAATAGTTTTTAAGAATTACAGTTTTGTTTACTCAACTTACCTTTGCTTTACTAAAAGGAATATGTTAGAGGATATGTTATACTATACAATAAAATAAGTCTGTTTTTTTGTTTAACTACCATTTTAAAAAAAGGCTGTCCAGTCACTATTAGGAAATATAGAAAAACTACCGTGAAGCTAATATGAATGTATTTTTAAGAGAAATAGAAAACTGTAGAAAGTATTAAATAGAAAATAATTAAATAAGTGTATACTTTTTCTTTTCTATATCGCTACATGTTTTATGATAGCCTTTTTTTTATATATATTTCTGTAAGAGATTTATCCTCCAGATTTTACCTTCTAACATTCTTTTAGTCTGTGCAGACTTTAACAAAAGAACCAGATACACGAGTACAGGCCAAGGCTGCGGGTTAGCTTTAATAAAACATAATGCTGTCAGTATTTATTCATCATGAATATGTGCTCCCTTAAACATACCATAGTCTATATATTTCATGCATGTTTTCTACTCAGGTCCAGCAGGGTGAGGGTCATAACTGATTTTTATATGACCTTTTTCACCTCGTATCTGTCCTCTCTCTGTTTTTATAGAATGAAGTGCTCAGTTTTCTGAATAATAAGCTGTGTGTAAACTCTGTACCCTGTAACCCTGACAGCAACTTTTGTGTGGTCTGAACCGGAACTACTGGCCCACATACCACTCGAAAACATAAACAAAAATATTTTTAATAGATAACCAGTGATGATTATAATAATAACCAGAGGTGTCAAGTATGAAGTACAAATACTTAATTATCTTACTTACCGTATTTTTCACACTATAAGGTGCATTATCAATAAACGTCTATTTCCTGGTCTATTTTTTATACGTAAGGTACATCAGAGTATTATGTATTTATTATTTATGCAACACTAGTGACTAGTAGTAGGAACCAGGCTGTCACCATGTTTTCTTTCTAAATTTAGAGCTTATCTAAGTAAAAAACTGCATTTCTTTACAAAAAAAAAACATTTCAGACAAGTCAGACGAGTGCTGGATGTTAATCTACACAAAGTTCTCTCCTGAAAACTGTTTATTTGGGTAAGTAAACTGCTTTTGTTTATTCACAATATGCTTAAAATTCCAATTTCCACATGCTAATTGAGCACTAGCATGCTAGCGGCTAAGAGCCAGGTGCGCACTGACTTTGGCACATTGGTATTTTAATGGCGCAGCACTTTTGCTCTTCTCAGCAGAATAAACTGACCTATGCGTTTAAGCAATGTTATTTTATTGAGTATTCTGTTTATTGTTAATGTAAAAGTTGGGTTTGTGCACTGCTGTGTGTCCTTGTATGTATAATGAGCTGGGGTATACATGCATTTAGCGCATACGGCAACCTGCATCACCAAGATAGCAAAGAACGTTTGACTGTTGACTGCTGTCATGGTTAAGTCAATTAGTGGTGCACCTGGGTTTTCCGCCGCCAAGATAACAATGCGCCAGAAATTTGCCTGAACACACCTCACTTCCAGACCACACCCATCAGTGATGATATATTCGTAAGCTCCATCGCTATTTTAACGGCGCAGGCACAAGGCATAAAAATAGACAGTTGATGGGGTGTAAGATAGCAATGAGTATTGTGACACACCTTGTGACGCACCTTGCTCTATATCTGTTTGGAATCAAACCTCTGTGTTTTCTTTCTTCTTTTTATGATGTGTTAAAGTCTCTCTTTATGAGGTACTTTCACCCCATACAGAGCTAGCATTTTATATTTATTATAAATAAAAATAACTGGATATGTGAGGACATAGCCTAAAATGTTCCAAATAATTGTTAAATATTTTAAGTGAAATTAAGTCATATTCACAGTCTCCTAATCAACTTTGCATTGGATTAACTTACATAAACTTTGAGGAGCTACCACGGACCATAACATATCAAACAGTACAAATGAAGCCAGCTTGAATGGTCAAATTGCACTTATTTTAACTTTTATTAGCTGTGCTCTCAAATAGAAAGAAATACATAATTGTATAGTCCTCAGAAACTAGATTGAGAGCTTTAAGATTTTAATTTTATTATTTTTGGACTCAGTCTTTACTTGTTGGTGCCTGACAGCCATGGTTGCCTCTGGTACAAGTTCTGACTACCTCTCGAATAAAAAGAAGCACTTCTAATTTGCTAAATTATTTGTGGATAGTTTACAACAAAGCAGAGCAAAAGGGCCCAAGGCCCTCAAGAAAATTGGACATTTGAGGACTTAGATGGATTAGAACTTGCCATTTGAATGGTCCAGGGTCACCGCCTATTCAATTGCCAAGATAAAATGTTCATCTGTGATCATAGGTGAGCCTTGAAGAAATTGCCAATAACAAACCTCTCTTGCTGTCTATTCATGGGTATTTAAATCTATATAGTGCTTCATCATTTTTGTTAACTGCATCCGTACAGCTCTTTGAAACTGTAAAACTACTCAAAGCTCTTAGTTTGCTCCAGGTACACTATACAATGGTACCTATACAGCTCTATCCTTACAATAAGAAATGTACTATAAACATCCAAGCAGGCGGCGACTATTTATGTGCTAATAACTTCTGCCCACACATCAGAATGCAACCCACACTGAGAGAAACAGGGTTCTGTACAGGTTCAGAGTAAAGTTGCCATTACAAAGCAATCCTAAAGACCCAACTGTGGACCGTAAAGGAATGTTTAAGACCAAAGCTAGCATCTATTAAGTTGCGATAACATCGTGTTAGGTTGTGAAAAAGCTGTTTTGTGAGGAATGTAATCTGTTATCACACCTGAGAAGATTCAATAAAAAACACACACGGATCTAGAGCACAGAGAGGTCCGAAGAAGCGACATACTTTCAAAGGTCTACAGAACCTTCACTTGATGTAAAGATTCTTTACCAGTTTAAAGTTTCTTTTATAAATATGTTTTTTTTTTTTTTTTGGGAAGCCACAAATACGGTGGCGTGAAAAAGTACTTGCCCCCTACAGATTTCTTTTGTTTTTGCTTTTTTGTCATGTTGATATTTTTCCAATTATCAAACAAACTTTAATATCAGGCAAAGAAAACCTGAGTAAATATATTAAGCATTTTTAAATGATAATTTTATTTATTAAAGGAAAAAAAAACTATCAAAACCAATCTAACCTAATAACTTGGTTGTACCGCTCTTGGCAGGAACAACTGCAATCAAGCTTTACTGATAACTGGCAACGAGTCTTTCACATCTCTGTGGAGGAATTTTGTTCCACTCTTCTTTGCAGAATTGTTTTAATTCAGCCATATTGGAGGATTTCCCAGAATAAACTGTCCTGTTTAAGATCATCTACAGCATGTCAATCAATCAGACTTTAACTAGACCACTCCTCCAAAACCTTCATTTATTTTTTTTTTTTAACCATTCAGAGGTGGACTTGTTTGTGTGCTTTGGATCATTGTCCTGCTGCAGAACCCAAGTACTCCTGAGCTTGAGGTCACGAACAGATGGCCAGACATTCTTCTTCAGGATTGTCTGGTAAACAGCAGAATTCCTGGTTCCTTCTATTACAGCAAGTTGTCCAGATCCTGAAGCAGCAAAGCAGCTCCAGATCATCATGTTTTACGTTCAGTATGATGTTCTTTTTCTGAAATTGTGTGTTAGTTTTACGTCACATAATGGGATACACACCTTCTAAAAAGTTCCACTTTTGTCACATCAGTCCAAAGAATATTTACCCAAAGATAATCAAGATGTTTGTTGGTAAATGTGAGATAGGTGTCACATCAGGTGTTCTCATCTGGTCTGTCCATGTTCAATTACTCTCCCCCCTCCCCTTGTGTTTATCCTGTGTCTCCTTTCCTGTTGCCTACCTGTTCTGTAGCTAGTATAAATAGTCCCCTTGTACCTGTTTTCCCCTGTCTGTGGTTGTGCGTTGTTTACGCCAGTCAGGTTTCGTATTCATGTATGTTAATAAATTTAGCTCCCACTTGCATCCACCTCCATGTCCTCTCCCTGCTCCTGCACCTGACAGAACCACAGACAGTAGAAAACAGGTACAAGGGGATTATTTATACAAACGGTCAAAGACGGGAAACAGGAAACACCTGGGACCAGGGGGCGGAGCTACAAAACAGGTAAGCAACAGGGGAGGAGACACAGGACAAACACAAGGCACTTGCTGAGAGTAAATAAACAGGGACAGACCAGATGAGAACTGGAACTGGAACTCTCCAATGGAGACCATTTTCACCCAGTCTTATTATTATTGAATCATTAATACTGACCTTAACTGGGGCGAGTGAGACCTGCTGTTGTTCTGGGTTATTGTGTGACCTCTTGGATGAGTTGTCCATGCCCTTTTGGAATAATTTTGATCGGTTGGCCACTCCTGGGAAGGTTCACCAGGGTTTTGAAATCTTTTAGCTGCTTCATCGTATCAAATATGTTTTTGTTTAAGTGATTTCTTGATTCTACAGGTCTGGGTGTAATCAGGTCTGGTCGTAGTTGCTAGTAAAATTGAACTCAGCTTTTGAAAAAAGTGTGATTAATTACAGTTAATTTATGCTTTTGTAAATACTTTTAACAAATGGTGAGATTGGTTTGGATAGTTTTTTCCCTTAATAAATAAAATAATCTTTTAAAAGCGTGTTTTTATGTTAACTCAGGTTATATTTGTCTAATATTAAAGTTTGTTTGATAATCTGAAATATGTAAGTATGACATGATCTGTAAGCTGTAAGGGGCAAATACTTTTTCACACCACTGTATTTTCTGTGGAACATAACACCTTCTTTTTAAAGTGCAGTTAGTGGAAGTAAATAAATTGCGGAGAGAAAAGGAATAGAGAATATCCGCTGTGCTGAGGGAACAGTAAGAGAGTCTGGCAAGAGACAAATATTCTGCTGGAAAGTTCTGATGTTAAATTTGAAACCCTAATTTGTTTATGCAAACCATATTGCAGTTGTTTGGGTGGGGCGGTGATGGGTACTGCAGAGATGGAGTGGGCCAAAGATGGGTGATGTGGGTATTGGGTAGAAGAAAACTGCAGTTATGGGGTGGTAATGATACATACGGCGGGGACAGGGCGGGGTGTAGAAGGGTAGTGCAGTTATGAGATGTGGTATGAGGTATGATATGTACTTCCAGTATTGGGTGGGGTGAGTGATGGATACTGCAGGTATGAGGTGGGCAGAGTGAAGGTACTTCAGGTGTGGGGTCAAGACGATGAAAAGTCTACACGTAGGAGCACACAGTAGGAGCTATTATTCACAAATGGAAAAAACAGCAAACACAGGTGAACCTTCCCAAGAGTGACTGGCTGATTGATCTTATTCCAAAAGGGCATGGACAACTCATCCAGGAGGTCACAGATCTGCAGTTCTTACTCGCCTCAGTTAAGGACAGTGTTAATGATTCAATAATAAGAAAGAGACTGGGTCAAAATGGTCTCAATGGGAGGGTTCCAAAGCTAAAAACAGTGCTGTACCAAATCTGTAATAATCTGCAACACAAAATGCACATTACATTATTATTGACCATTCACATACCCAGCACCACAATGTATGTTTCCATTGAGCTCCAACCTTACTTAACAGTTTAATGCGCATCCTTGTAAACAAGCTGTAAGCTATGATAACAAAAAGCTATATCCCAGTCCATTGTATAACACTCACAGGACTGGACAGGGTTGATAGTTTTGTCCCAAGGTCTAAGCATCACTCACGCACATGACTGTGAGCATTTTGATTAGTTGATGGCATAGCCAATGAGTCAACTAATGGTTAAACAATCCACTTCATTATCCCATGATTTATTGTAATCTAATGGATAATGTTTTATTCAGGAGGTCAACTCACAATTCAAGGAAGGGTTCTGCTGTCAATAAAAAGATCTGTTTAAATCACAATGCCTCAGGTCCTTTTAAGGATCAAGCTCTGCTATGGCCTTCTAAAATGTAAAATTCCTAGAATGTTATTAAGCTTACTGTAAATGTAGCTAATAAGCCAGGAAATATTTGCTGGAGCTATGAGGCTAATTGTCAGGGCCAGGCAGAAATGAGACAAGCGCAGATAGATTAAAAAGGCTTTTTTGAAAAGGAATAAAACAAATATTACAAACTTCTGGTCAAAAAGGTGGTAAACATAAGAAAAATAGTCCAGGTAAAAACATGGCAAGGCAGTATAGGAGGGCAAGAATACAAAAAACAAATGGTCAAAAATACAAAAAAAAAACTGGAAAGACAAACAGAACCTAAGCTAATACTCGGCTATGTTTGAGTGAAGTGCAGGGGTGTATATACTGTATGATAAGGTGAACAGGTGAAATCAATACTCAGGTGATTGTGGTCTAGGTGGTGTCATGTGATCTGTCATGTGAGGGAGTGAATAAGTGATGTCAGTGTGTGGTGCGTTCTGGGCAAATGGTGTCAGGAGAGCTGGTAGATCACTGGTAAACACAGGTGCAGGAGGAATCAGCACCAGGCGCCATCGGCTTATACTCCAGCAATTAGCATTGTGCTAACAGCCTATCTAAACAATTTCACATTGGCTTGAATCACGTACCATGCTTTTTCTCCATCAGCGGCCGGAGTCAATTGGCCATGCTCTCTTTCTGTGTGGATAGACATTGTGCAGCACAGGCCTCTGTTATTTGATGTTGCAGAGCTGGGTTGCTGCGCTTTCCTCAGCGTATGTTGGCTACATCTCAGCCGCAGTTTGAAAAGAGGCTGATTTACATGTATCGGAGGAGGCATGTGCTAGTTTTCACCCTCCTATTTTTTGGAACATTGCCAGAGATACAGAAGTGGGTGGAAAATTTGGCCTTCCAAATTGGATAGAAAATGGGGTAAAATTAGTTTGTAAATTATTATTATTTTCTTTTTTTAGCTTAACAAGTTTATCTTCAGTTTTGCCTCTTCAGATTTAGCTTTATATCTTTAGGTGTATATTCAGTTTTGCCTCTCTAGGTCTCCAGCTGTAGCTCACCAGGTTTAACTTTAGCTCTCCAGGTTTAGCTTTAACTCTCCAGATGTATCTCTTTAGTTTTGACTCTACAGATTTAGGTTTAAATCTCCAATTTAGCTTTAATTCTCTAGGTTAGGCTTTAGCTCTACAGTTTTAGCTTTAGCTTTACAACTTTAGCTTGCCAGGATTAACTTTAGTTTTAACTCTCCAAATTCAGCTTAAGATCTCCAGGTTTAGCTTTAAATTTCCAGATTTATCTTCAGTTTTGCCTCTACAGATTCAACTTTAGCTTTACAGGTTTAACTTTAGATCTCCAGGTTTAGCTATGACTCTTCAAATTTATCTTCATGTTTGCCTTTCCAGACATAGCTTTAGATCTCCAAGTTTAGCTTTAACTCTCTAGATTTATCTTTAGCTCTGCAGTTTTAGCTTTAGTTTTACAGATTTAACTTTAGCTTTACATGTTTAACTTTAGCTTTACAGGTTTAGCTTTAGCTTTACAGATTTAACTTTAGCTTTACAGGTTTAACTTTAGCTTTACAGGTTTAGCTTTAGCTTTACAGATTTAACTTTAGCTTTACAGGTTTAACTTTAGCTTTACAGGTTTAACTTTAGCTTTACAGGTTTAGCTTTAGCTTTACAGATTTAACTTTAGCTTTACAGGTTTATCTTCAGTTTTGCCTCTCCAGATTTAGCTTTAGATCTCCAGGTTTAGATTTAACCCTACAGGTTTAACTTTAGCTTTACAGGTTTAACTTTAGCTTTACATGTTTAACTTTAGCTTTACAGGTTTAACTTTAGCTTTACAGGTTATTTGTCAGTTTTGCCTTTCCAGATTTATCTTTAGATCTCCAGGTTTAGCTTTAACTTTACAGGTTTAACTTTAGCTGTCCAGGGTTATCTTCAGGTTTAATTATCTCTAGGTTTAGCTCTCTAGGTTTAGCATTAGCTTGCAAGATTTAGCTTTAGCTTTACCTGTAGCTCAACAGGTTGCACAGATTCAAAGAGAGCTCAGAGCCATTCTACATTAAGAGCAATAGTGGTGTCATATAGTTTTAATCCTCCAGTTAAATGAAAGCTACAAAGACGAGTGATCAATGCTGCTCGTATACCTGTTGTGTACAGTATGCAGTGGTAAACAGATAGTATGTTGTATATTATGTAACTGGATATCAGCAACAGGCATCTTAAGGTTGCCGGCTATTCAACACCAGAATCAATAATCACTCAATCATCACATCAATATTTATAAGATCATTAATTTTTATTTTCTGCCGCCTGCAGTCTGTTGGCGCCGTGGTGCATTTATAAAATAGGCAGATGGCAGATGACTTTAAATGTGAATTATCTACAGCGTGCAGCATGAATTATCTAAAACACCACAGTGTTTATGGCTGTTGTTGAGATCCTGCAGGTAAACCCCCACTATTTACAGTTTAGAAGCTTTGAAGATTGAGATCCTGACACTGGGATTGCAGAGGCATTGCTTACTTTCAATAGTTTTGGGAGGTTTCAAATAAATCAGTGTCCCCATTAGTCTGCACAACGTCTCTGAACAGTGCAGTCATTTTTATTAAGTACCTCAACAGACTGGAGGTTGCATAAGTGAGAACAGATAATAGTGTCCTACTGGGTTGTTATGTCATAAAAAAATATGTTTAAATAGCACTGATTGCAAGTAGCGAGTACAGTGTGGATTAATCCAACAATACAAAGAATAAAAGAGAAAAAATGGATTAGCTACAAAGAACATTAAAAAAACAAGCGTTTTTGCTGTTCGTGTCACAGTTGTGAAAGGGATGGGAATGAACGAAGATACAGTGACATGAAAAAGTATTAGTCCCCTAGTCCCCTCATAGTTATTTTTCAGATTATTACCAATTTTAATATCAGACAAAGACAATCTGAGTAAATATAAAAAAAAAAGTTTTAACAATATTTTGATTTAAGGAAAAGACTCAAAATAAACACAAGACCAGGCCAAGAAACACTGCAACAAGTGGGCTCTTTTTACAAGACAAACAAGGATAACGAGAAGGCTATGCAACAAATGAGGCACAGGTGGGAACACTAATGACTGGGCGAGGCTAGGGCGGAGACAAGAGAGGAGACTAGACAGAAACTAAACTGAGCCATGTGATGGGAAACACTGATGATCACAAAGACAGGCCAGGAAAGTGACCAAAGTTTGACAGTTCATTAAATGGTTTGCTTAAATAAACTGATTGAATCTAGCATAATAAACTGTTTATTTAAGAAAAAATGCAAGCTGGTAAAATTAACTTCTTAGCTATTGGGCACTAAACATAAGGCCATTTTTTAACAGGTGGATCCCAGGTAGCCCTAGTATCCAAATTATGTACAGTGCCCTTCAAAAGTATTGGAACATTTAGGAGAATCTATTTATTTATACTGTAGAGTGAAAACATTTGGGTCCCATTAATTAATAAGAATTCGTTTGGAGAAAACCAGCAATATTCATGGAGGTGTGTGAGGAGTAAGGGTGTATTTATATAGGTGTGAACCGGTCTAATTAATATATGAATGGGTTCATTTAAGACCGCCTGCTTTAGCTCTCCAGATTTAGCTTTAGCTCTACAGGTTTAACTTTAGTTCTACTATTACGACTCCGGAAGCAAATTTAGTTAGTTGAATTATTTAATGTTTGAACAAAATATTTGTAGGCGAAACAAGTACACGTATATGTTCGTGAAAGTCCTATAGAAACAATTTCATGTATTAGAGTCTTTGGCGTAGGCCCGTCATCGGCCCAGGGCTTGATACATCTGGGCTCTGCAGATCCTGTCGTACACTGAAGACAGGGCGGAGCCAACCCCCGGGCAACCAAACGGGACCAACCTGGAGGCGGCGGGGAGGGAGGAGGGGAAGAGCGACCAACAGCGTCTGAAATGCAGCAAGGTACTGAATGAGTGATCGTTATTTAAAGCAGAAGAGAAAATCTGATTGGATAGGTAATTAGGTGACGTAGCATTGGAGTCTATAGTAGAACTTACGCTGCGCTTTCATTTCTACTATTACGACTCCGGAAGCAAATTTAGTTAGTTGAATTATTTAATGTTTGAACAAAATATTTGTAGGCGAAACAAGTACACGTATATGTTCGTGAAAGTCGTATAGAAACAATTTCATGTATTAGAGTCTTTGGCGTAGGCCCGTCATCGGCCCAGGGCTTGATACATCTGGGCTCTGCAGATCCTGTCGTACACTGAAGACAGGGCGGAGCCAACCCCAAAAGTATAAATTATAAATATACCCACCGCAGATCTTTACCTGGTTTCTACTTCCTGTAATAGAAAAAAAAATGTTTAATTAATAATAGCATAATACAATGTTACGATTTTATGTTGCACCGAGATTGTGGACAGTGGTGTGTTTTATTTATACCATGAATATCCCCATGCATGAGTGAGTTTATTTATCATTTAACTTGTGAATTGCGTAATGTGAGCACATGCTGGATGCATCTAAATGTGGGTGTTCTGTGCAATAACAAGCAGAGTTAACATGAGTGTAGTGCCCAGTGATGCGCTTGATCGCGCCAACTTTCCATGCTGTTAGTATGGGCCGATGCCCTCGTTCATACATGCGCTTGCTGCGAGCCTTGAGCGGGGAGCGCCCCCGAAGCGCAAGGGCGCGAGCCCTCTTCCATACTCTAGATACTAGCTCGAGCGGGGTGCGCCCCCGAGGGCGTGAGCCCTTATAATTCATTCATTTCATCTTTCGTTATTCTTTTATGCGTAGAGGACGTCCCCAAAAGACACACGGTAGCATGCCTTCTTTCAGTCTTTCGTTCATTCATTGTATTCATCCGATCATACGCGGGGAATGCCACAAATATGTAGGCTGCGTGCCTACCTCATTCTTTTATTTATTTCGTTCATTTGTTCATTCTGTATTCATCGATCATAATATTACCTTGCATTAAATTACGTTTAGCCGACTTTTGTCCGAAGCGACTAAGATACAGCACAAATATGTTATAAGATAAATACAGAAATAGTAGAAGGAAAACATTATACAATAGGGCCTAAAGGAGGTCAGAGGGAAACAACGGGATAGAGGAGCGAAGGAGGAGAGAAGGAAAATGAGGTCAGAAAGAAAGAGAAGAGGTTATGCGAGGGGTGCGCCCTCGAGCAGTCGAGCCACGGGCTCTACATTCATACACTTGGGCGTCGAGCCCGAAAAGCATGCATTGCTGTTAGTGAGGGCCAAGGGCCAAAACATGCATCTAGGTTGGGCGTTGAGCCCTCATGCGCGGGGACCGCCCCCAAAGCATGCGTTGCTGTTAGTAACGGGCTGCGCGCCCTGTAAAACGCTGAGCGCGGGGTTCGACCCCTGAAAAAACATGCTGTTAGTAACATGCAATAATCCTCATGTCATGTCGTCTGGGCTGTGAGCCCAAGATAAAGAGGAGATTGTCTCCTGGCATGTGTTGATGTAAATGACCACGGGCCATAATGCATTAAGCTATAGGTATAGACATGTGATAATCAGCAGTGTTGGGAGAGCATCACAGATCGTTTTAATACTGGTTAATACTGTTAGTGAAGCATTGAAACAAAAGCAAATGTTGATGTATAATAGATCATTTAAATCGCCGGATTGATGCACAAATTAACATACTCTAAAGTATGTAGTACTTCCACCGCCTCCAGTGTTTGCTTATAAATAATACTTACTTAGACAGTGTTGAATGAGCTTGCTGAGCGTTCAGCAGTAGGTCCAGTTCTGGTCTAAGTGTGTGACAGGTGTGCTGAAATTACCCGTCTTCTTCAAGTAGCAAATGGTGACGTCAGCTTCGCTGAGGATGTGGCTGCGTCGTTCCTAAAGAGAGCGACCAGCGTAGCAGGATGGAGATGGTCAGCGTTTCCTAATTGACATTTGACAGGTGAAATCTGACCACTGTTTCGCCATAGGGTAGCTATTAGGTGAAACCAAACAGAGGCGCATAAAGTTTAGAAGAGCGTGAAAGCAGATAGCTGCCCCAGAAGTGAAGACAGAAATAGAAGTGCACTTTTAGTATTTTAATTGTAAAACAGGGCCCTGTTATCTGCAACAGAATGTTTCGCGCAAACAGAAATGAAGGAAGGAGTAGAGCTTAAATCAGACAGCGTGAGGCATTGAACTGATCAAATAAATATTGTCGGCGCGCGCTCGTGAAATGCCTGTGCGCTTAAATCCATAAAAGCTGCCGTATGCAGTGGAAACATAGGGAGAATATATAAGACTTGTAAATTAGATTTATTTCTGTAAATGGCAAGCTATATTAAATTGAGGAAGAGGATTTTTGCAATGCCTTTGAGGAGTAAGCATATAGCTGGATTAGAAAACGAACTCGGATAATCTGACTATTACGACGTTCCTTATTAATTGGCATCAATAAATTTGTAGAGAGAAAGTTTGTTACCAATTATGAAATTAATTTATAATTACTGAGTCCCAGGTAATTAAATTGAGCAATGACATAATCGGAGTGCAGAAAGAACAACTTAAATGAGGATCGTGATCACAGCTTCGCGGTCACAACGTATTTTATTAATAATTTCAGAGAAAATAAAAAGTAATGAAACGCACGCGATCACCACCGATCATTTCGTACAGAACTGAGAGGCAGATCCAGGGGCGAGGGTCAAAATTAATAGCCAACAGTCGGCAAACTATCGCCCTTGGAAATAAATACCCAAAACCGACAAACAGAGCGGCGCTCGCACCGAGCGCAGCCGAAGAAACGGCGCCGAGGAGAACAATGAGAAATACCGGACCACAACCAAGAAAGCGAGACTAGAAAAGCCACGAACGACACAGCAAACAGAGAACACACGAAAAGCACCCAAGCGAAATCGCGAAACCAGAGACAGATAAAGATACAGATACATAGATATGAAATAGCCCTAAGGAAATGTAGACATCCAGCAGCAACAGCACGATTCATAAGAAATAAAGAACAGCAAGAATAAAGAAACACACTATACACGGATCAAAACACAGAAGAACAGAAAAGATAAGAAGATTAAATAGAAAAGAAAAGGTAAGAAGAAGATAAGCCGGGAAGCAGGTCAGCAGCAAACAGTTTTAAAACGCAGAGGAAGACATATTCCTTTAAACTAAGCTTTAACAACTAATCCATTTTACAGGTACAATAATTCGTAAGAGTATCAGCAGTACCATTATTATTATTATCATTATGTATGGTTTATATAAATAAATATACCAATAAATAATATACTACAGTTGGACAATTCATTGTACATCAGTTCGTATTCTAGCATTATGTCTAATTACTACTAGCACCACTAGCATTATTATGAACCATTACATATTTATTTTTCGTGCTTATTCCATGTACAGCACACGATGAGCTGCATTGAAACGTATGAAGGTGCTACAAAATAAAGAGTAACATCGGCATCATTATTATCAATATCACTATTATTAGTACTAATATTACTACCATTACCACTATGAGTACTATCAATATTATTACCATTATGAATACCGTAAACTAGGCAGAGCAGTAGATGTCGCCAACTGCCATCAATAATTTACGGAGCAAAGTGCAAGGAGCGATGACATGGAACGCAAGAGACTGAAAGCACTGAGAAACACAAACCTGCACATGATACAAAATATGACGAAGAAGCGAATACGTGAAAACCCAATCATGAGTAACTGCACGTGACAGTAAGGGAGGCGAGGTCGGGGAAGAGACGACGGAAGAAGGAAGCAGTGAGCGGTAGAATGTTAGAATGTAGTCAAAAGTCCGGAAAATCAACAGAACAGCGAACAGAAGACAGAACAGAAAAAAGAAAAAGAAAAGAGGTAGAAGAGCGGCCAGCCATAAGGTCAAGAGACCGCGAAGAGGACCATCCACGCGCCGGGGGCAAACGGGCTTCGGAAGGAAGGCAAAAGAAGAACCTTACCTTGTAGGATGACAGCACGCAAGCGCGGGGAAAACCATAGCAGCATCAGCAGAAACAAACGGCCTACCAAAAGCCGGGCCAGGCACGGCAGTAGCTAAACAGGAGGAGGAAGAGGCCAAGCAGCAGAGGACCCAGGCAGAAACACACGCGGCAGCGCAGCAGCAGATCCAGCAGAAGCGCCAGGTAGGGCAGCAGCAGCAGCAGCAGCAGAGCTGGCAGAAGCGCCAGGTAGGGCAGTAGCAGCAGCAGCAGCAGAGCTGGCAGAAGCGCCAGGTAGGGCAGTAGCAGCAGCAGCAGCAGATCCGGCAGAAGCTCCAGGTAGGGCAGTAGCAGCAGCAGCAGCAGATCCGGCAGAAGCTCCAGGTAGGGCAGTAGCAGCAGATCCGATAGAAGCGCACCAGCAGCGCAGTAGCAGCAGCAGCAGATCCGACAGAAGCGCACCAGCAGCGCAGTAGCGGCGAACGAACCAGGAGCGCGCTAGGCAGCACAGCAACATTAGAAGATCCAGGCAGGAGCGCGCCAGTCAGCTCAGCAAAAGTCAAAGTTCCAGGGAGAGCGCGCCAGAGGAGAAAGATACGGGCAGGTCCGCGCCAGCCGCAGCAGCAGCAGAGGCCAGGGGAGGCGGAGCGAAGGCAGAGGGGCCGGGTGAACCGGTGCTCAGTTACAACTTGCCACCCTATCGAACCGCGCTATTCTAGTACACAAATAAAGTAAAACGCTAGAAAAAGCCCCATATTCAAACATGCTTCAGCAGGAATACAATAAAGCCGAAACAAAATATCGGAGGACAGTTAAGAGTAAGGAGGGGAGCCCACAACTTAACAGAAAACCACGAAATAAGAAAACAAACAAAGGCCCCGCGCATGGGCACTGGCGTCGAGAAGCACATCACGACGGGTTGCACAATACGACAGAACACTGCGTTACAGGGAGAGGCAACCCGGAAGCAGATCCACAGCGCTCTTCGACAGCGACCAAACCAGAGTCCGAACTCCACGCCGAGACAGCGACCGCCTGAAGGACCGGGACAGCCGGGGCTTATCTCCGACAGTGGGCTGGGGCGGCGGCGGGACAGAGCAGGAGGGGGTAGAGTAGCGGGCCGCCAGCCAACGGCGCGGCGCGTGGCAAGCAGATTGCGTCTTCCGTGCACAGCCGACCGGACGTGGGGAGCAGCAGCCGTCAGTAGGAGCGGGAGGCGTCCGACGACAAAGCGGCCAGCAGTAGGAGGTTAGCAACAGGAGGCCAACACGAGACGCCGGTCGGACACACTAGAAGCGAGAACGGGACATAAGCGAGAGAACTGCGGACAACGTCAGGAAGAGCGACCAACAGCGTCTGAAATGCAGCAAGGTACTGAATGAGTGATCGTTATTTAAAGCAGAAGAGAAAATCTGATTGGATAGGTAATTAGGTGACGTAGCATTGGAGTCTATAGTAGAACTTACGCTGCGCTTTCATATAGATAGATAGATAGATAGATAGATAGATAGATAGATAGATAGATAGATAGATAGATAGATAGATAGATAGATAGATAGATAGATTTCCAGGTTTTAGCTTTAGATCTCCAGGTTTTAGCTTTAACTCTTGAAGTTTTCCAGTGATTAACTTCCTGGAGGTGCCGTATCCAGTGACGTGATTGTGTGAAGGACAGACTACACTGTGTGGTGCATTCTGGGTAGCGTAGTCTGGAGGCTGGAGATCGCACACATTTTTTTGGCGCCAGGCATGACACTGGGGAAAACTGGGGTAGAAACTACTTTCTTTTTCTGATTAAATCTTTTTTTCTCAAAGGTTTTGTGGGTTCATTTACAAGGCCACCAAAAATATCCTCTTTTATGACCACCTAGTCTAAAAAACTGTTATCAGGTCACTTATCTGTATTTCAGACATGACTAACTTGGTAAAATGTGTCAGTGGTGCAGAGTTTGGTGGCTGAAAGGAAGAGTGAATGTGCCTCTGAGCAAATCCTATTGAAATGAATGTGCGCTAATGCTAATAACCACCACGAGGATGAATATTACGTCAGTGCTCGCTATGGGGTGTGTTTAAAAAGCTATATTGCGACTCTACTTGTTCACCATAACTGGGCTGGTTTGCACTGATTTCTTTTTTAAGAAGAGTCTAATGGCAGCTAATTTACAGTACATAGCAGCACTTTGTTGGGTTGACACATTTCAATGTCGGTATTTATATGGACGACTTCAGCCAATGGAACGACTTCTTTCTATGCTTAACAGGAGGCCATCACCATCATCACAACCACGTATTCCCAGAGCGCCGTGAATGCAGGACTTTCTGACGGCAGTCTTTATGGAATAATCTGACTGGGAGTGACTGGAGCCATCAGAATCAATCAGATCCATTCTATGCAGTTCTACAGTTCCAGAGTGGTGTGTAGTACTGAGACCAGGCAGAAGCTAACTGTAAGACTGTAGGAGTGCTATAATAATATTCCATCTCTGCTCGCTCTCTCAGAGGAATAAGGCCAGGATTAACTGTTTGGCATGGGCAGGCAGTCTTCATGTAGTCCAGTGCTGCACTAAAGCTGATATAAGCAGGCAGGAGAGGTCTGCGTCTGCAGGATGTGAGGAGAATGTGAGATGTTTCATCATAAGAGCTGTGAGGAGTCTGCCTGGCAAGTCTTTCAGCATGAGACCCTGCTCCACTCAGAGCAGAGAGACTGCAGAGTTGCCCCCGGGGGAATACTCTGCAGATGGGGGCATGGCGTGGTACACTTGTTCCCCTCTTAAAAGCACAGCCCCGTGTTTGTGTGCCTCTAGAATTCAATTTACTCTGCTGCTCTTTTATGTGTAGAGTGTGTGGAGCAGTGGTGGTGGTGGTGGTGTGCATGGGTGGGGGTTGAGATGGTCATAAAGACATGGATTACTGTCAGCAGAGCTACAGGTTTTGGTTCAACCATAATAAATGAAAAATTCAGCTCTAGAAACATATTGGGAGCCGGATAAGTTGTACCAAATACTTGTAGGAGGATGTGGACACCATTATATACAGTTGTGGTCAAAAGTTTACATACACTTGTAAAAAAACATAATGTTATGGCTGTCTTGAGTTTTCAATAAGTTCTACAACTCTTATTTTTCTGTGATAGAGTGATCGGAACACATACATGTTTGTCACAAAAAACAGTCATAAAATTTGGTTCTTTCATAAATTTATTATGGGTCTGCTGAAAATGTCACCAAATCTGCTGGGTCAAAAATATACATACAGCAACAAAATTTGTCAATTTTGGTGATGTAGCGAGTTGTGTCAATCAAATTAGCTTCATGTCATGGCCTCTTCACTTCTTGTAAGTGATTCTGATTGACTACAGCTGTTGACTTCTCATGAGCCCATTTAAATAGGGCTCATTTGACCCAGTGATTAGACTCCGCTACAAAAGCTACAATGGGAAAGTCAAAGGAACTCAGTGTGGATCTGAAAAAGCGAATTATTGACTTGAACAAGTCAGGGAAGTCACTTGGAGCCATTTCAAAGCAGCTACAGGTCCCAAGAGCAACTGTGCAGACAATTATACGCAAGTATAAAGTGCATGGAACAGTTGTGTCACTGCCACGATCAGGAAGAAAACGCAAGCTATCACATGCTGCCGAGAGGAGATTGGTCAGGATGGTCAAGAGTCAACCAAGAATCACCAAGAAGCAGGTCTGCAAGGATTTGGAAGCTGATGGAACACAGGTGTCAGTCTCCACAGTCAAGCGTGTTTTACATCGCCATGGACTGAGAGGCTGCCGTGCAAGAAAGAAGCCCTTGCTCCAGAAAAGGCACCTTAAGACTCGGCTGAAGTTTGCTGCTGATCACATGGACAAAGATAAAACCTTCTGGAGGAAAGTTCTCTGGTCAGACGAAACAAAAATTGAGCTGTTTGGCCACAACACCCAGCAATATGTTTGGAGGAGAAAAGGTGAGGCCTTTAATCCCAGGAACACCATGCCTACTGTCAAGCATGGTGGTGGTAGTATTATGCTCTGGGGATGTTTTGCTGCCAGTGGAACTGGTTCTTTGCAGAAAGTAAATGGGATAATGAAGAAGGAGGATTACCTCCAAATTCTGCAGGAAAACTTAAAACCATCAGCCCGAAGGTTGGGTCTTGGGCGCAGTTGGGTGTTCCAACAAGACAATGACCCAAAACACACATCAAAAGTGGTAAAGGAATGGCTAAACCAGGCTAGAATTAAGGTTTTAGAATGGCCTTCCCAAAGTCCTGACTTAAACCCCATTGAGAACATGTGGACAGTGCTAAAGAAACGGGTTCATGCAAGAAAACCATCACATTTAGCTGAACTGCACCAATTCTGTCAAGAAGAGTGGTCAAACATTCGACCTGAAGCTTGCCAGGAGCTTGTGGATGGCTACCAAAAGCGCCTAGTTGCCGTGAAAATGGCCAAGGGACATGTAACCAAATACTAATGTTGCTGTATGTATATTTTTGACCCAGCAGATTTGGTGACATTTTCAGCAGACCCATAATAAATTTATGAAAGAACCAAATTTTATGACTGTTTTTTGTGACAAACATGTATGTGTTCCGATCACTCTATCACAGAAAAATAAGAGTTGTAGAACTTATTGAAAACTCAAGACAGCCATAACATTATGTTTTTTTACAAGTGTATGTAAACTTTTGACCACAACTGTATATACAGCTCTGGAAAAGAAAAAAATAAGAGACTTAAAAATGATGAGTTTCTTTGATTTTACCAAATTGAAAACCTCTAAAATATAATCAAGAGGAAGATGCTGACCAAGCTGAACTGCTTGAATTTTTGCACCAGGAGTGAGTGGCAAAACGTTATCCAAAAGCAGTGTGTAAGACTGGTGGAGAAGAACATGCCAAGATGCACAAAACAAATTTGGCACAGTGTAAGGGGCAGTTTGTCTGTTCAAATTATGTAGTAAACTAAACTTTGGACAGCGCAATATGAACTTGTTTTCTTTGTATTATTTGAGGTCTGAAAGCTCTGCATCTTTTTTTGGTTATATCAGCCATTTCTCATTTTCTGCAAATAAATGCTCTAAATATTTTTATTTGAAATTTGGGAGAAATGTTGTCTGTACTTTATAGAGTAAAACAATGTTCATTTTATTCAAACATATACCTAAAAATAGCAAAATCAGAGAAACTGATTTAGAAACTGAAGTGGTCTCTGTATATAATGTGTATATAAAATTATATTTCTTGAACTTAAAATTCTTAGGTAATTGGTTACAACAAAAGTTCTGAGTTTAGTGAACTTTTAGTGGGTTTTACAGTGCAATTTTGTCATTAATTTATTTGTTCTGTCTTTTTATTTAAATTAAAAAACACACCATCAATTAAACAATAATAATATGATTAACTAAATAATTGCTCGACTACAACTCAGCTACTCCATGTAATGCAATACAACCCTGCATTCTTATGATTATAACAGAATAAGGATTTTATTATAAATATAATAAATATTAGCACAGGGAAAATGAACTGCTGGGATTGGACACTGGAGATGAGATTTAGCAGTGTTTTCATTTAAACACATGGGGATGGGCAGAGCAACACATCATACTGCAACCAGTACTAATTGCAGTTCCACTGTTTGACAGGGATTTATATCTGTTTATATCAATTTATCTATTAATCTAGTTCACTTCTAGTATTAATCATGATACCAACAGGTTCATGTTAATCTGCTCCAGAAAATCTATTGACAATATATCTTTACAGGGACCAGACAAGCTGTCTGTGTGCTTTTTTTGCGCATCTTTGTCAGCAATGAGTGCTACTTAAAACTCCTGAAAAGAGCATTAATATGAGGCAGAGTCCACAAATATTCATGCATCACTTGTTTTTTTAAAGACTTGATTTTGTGTAAAGATATTTAACGCTAATGTTTTTGGAAAGCAGGTCATGGGTCAAACACACACACACACACACAGATTGAACTGGCCTTGTATAATTTGCTCTGAGAAATGGTTCCCCTCCTTTATACAATAGAGGGGCCTGTAAGGGGACTTTTAAGATGCCGTTTGGGCCCCGTCCATCTGGAGGAGGGCAGAAAACACAGCTAATTGTTGCAGATTGATGATTTTTTTTTCCTCTGTAAGATACTGATCACCCCAGCACTGAACTGGGCCACAGGGGCGAGTGTTTTTATGGGCTAAATCACAGATGTGACTAGCCTACTATATACATTACCAGTTAAATATTACACAGCCAATTATCCAACCCACTTATTAAGACTCCCCCTATCACTACTGATGCCCCAACACTAGGAGCATGAAGACTAGTACACTAGTACTCCGATACATGTGAATCAGCCACCGCCTCTTTTTGAGCTGCTGCTGATGCAGCATTACTGAATATCATCACAGCGCACTCTGAGGAAAGCGCAGCGACTTGGTTCTGATACATCAGCTCACAGATGCAGCCTTGTGCGTCTTTACAATTGTGTGCTATTTTGAAGTTGGTCTAACACTTTAAAATCTCAATAAAATACATTTAAGTTTGTGGTTGTAAGGTGACAAAATGTGAAAAAGTTCAATGGGGTATGAATACTTTTGCAAGCAACCGTGTAAGGCTGTTTTTACACTTGAAAGATAAAAAAGGATGTGTTTGTTACATTGTATACATATTGTATACAGTATATTTGATCCGGTTTTACTCTGCAGTTTAGTGAGTGCACTAAATAACTTTCATCATCATCTTTACAGGTTGCATCTCTCTATATGTGACACTGATTGGTTTGTAGAAGGATGTGCATTGGACATCAGAGTGTCATAATTTCATCAGGTTGCCTTTTTCAGTTGTTGTGCCAAATTTTGCCTCTCTACTAGAATCTGACTTCCTCTGAGTGCATATTAAGATTCCCCTCAGAGTCCTTTTAATTACGCTTATATAAGGGTTAATCTACAGTTACAGTAGATATAGAATCACCAGCATAATCTGTTGTACATTCACTGCTGCATAACACGCATATGCTGAAAGAAGAGTCAGATTTCAGCACAACACCAGTTCTTTTTCTTCTTCTGTTGTCTATTGGGTGCTGATTGCCTGCTTGTTTTAAATTTTAGTACTAGGTCTAAAAGACTGAAGCATGTGGATACATACTTTAACACTGTTAACTAATCGAATCATGGTTCTGCTGATCCAGACCGAGACCACCTATTGGTCCTTTAGTCCAGACCAAACATGAATCAGAATCAGACCCAAGAGTTCTGAAGCTGTTTTAGATTAATCTACATTTTTGGCATTTTTGCATTAGCATCATTCCAGTGATCGAGCATGCCAGTGTGTGTGTGTGTGTGTGTGTGTGTGTGTTGGGTAAGTGCTGGTCTGTGTAACCCATTTAGAATGTCTGTCCAAACACACACTGACCCTTCTGACCGATTTCACTTCACTGGGTCAGAACCCGGCTATGGCAGCGTCCACAGATCAATAGGGGCCGGGTCCAGCATTGATCACCTCCAGAGATAGACTCACATGTACCCTCACCATGTCTGTGTGTCAACCAGACCAACAGAGAGAGAGGGAGAGACAGAGAGAGAGACAGAGAGAGACAAAGAGAGAGACAGAGAGAGAGAGAGAGAGAGAGATGATGAATAACCACAACACACACATACACATACAGTGTCAATGTCTCCCACTTCATTCCATATTTAAAACCACATAAAACAAGAGGGTGGGAGAGAGAGAGAGAAAAAGACTGAGGTAAGAAAGTAGAAAAGAGATTGGACGAGAGGGTAGAGAAAAAGAAAACTATGAAAGAAAGACAGTGAGAAAAAGACATAAAAAGATAAGAGTGGTACAGCATCAGTAAAGGAGGCAGAGAGAGGAGAAAGAGAGAGTGAAAGAGAGAAAGATTGAAAAAATAATGCATGAAGGACACAGGGGAAAAAAGAAAAAGAGAAATAAATGGAGAGTGAAAGAGAAAGAAAAAATATTAAATAGAGAAAATAAGAAAGAGAAAGAGAAAGGAAAATAGAGGTAAAACAGTGACAGAAAGACATTTACAGGGTGAATGAAAAAGAGTGAGAGTGGGTGTGAAAGAAAGAAAGAAAGAAAGAAAGAAAGAAAGAAAGAAAGAAAGAAAGAAAGAAAGAAAGAAAGACTAGAAAAGAGAGAGAGGAAAGAGAGAGAAGAAAGAGGGTCGAGTGAGAGAGAGACAGGAGGAGAGAAAGAAGAGAGAGAGAGAGGGAGAATAAAGAGAGAGGGAGAGAATAGAGTGAGAGAGAGAGGAGGAGAGTAAAAGAGACAGCGTGAAAAAGAAAGATGAAGAGATGGAGAGGGAGAATGAAGAGAGACAGAATAAAGACAGAGGTAGAGAAAAAAGAGAGAAGGGGAGTAAAAGAGAGCGAGAAAGAAAGAGAGAGTAAAGAGAGAGTGTGAAAGAAAAAAGAGATGGAGAATAAAGAGAGAGGGAGAGAATAAAGAGATTGAGAGTGGACTGAGAGAGAGAGGAGGAGATTAAAAGAGAGAGCGTAAAAAAAGGGATAGAGAGGGAGTAAAGAGAGAGCGTGAAATAAAGGAAAAGATCAAGAATGAGACAGAAAAAGAGAGGGAAAAAATAAAGAGAGAGAGGATGAAGAGAGAGAAGAGGAGTGTAAAGAGAGCATGAAAAAAAATGAAAAGATGGAGAATAAAGAGAGAATAAAGAGATGGAGAGGACAAATAAAGACAGAGGGAGAGAATAAAGAGAGGAAGAATAAAGTGAGAGAGAGAGAGGAGGAGAGTAAAAGAGAGTGAAAGAACGGAAGAGACAGAATAAATGGAGACAGAATAAAGAAAGAGAGTAGAGAGAGAGAGAGAGAAGGAGAGTAAAAGAGAGTGTAAAAGAAAGAGATGAAGAGAATAAAGAGAGAGAGAATAAAGAGAGATGGAGAGAGAGAATAAAGAAATGAAGAGAGAAAGAATAAAGAGAGATGGAGAGAGAGAATAAAGAAATGGAGAGAGAGAATAAAGAATAAAGAGATAAAGAATAAAGAGAGATGGAGAGAGAGAATAAAGAGATGGATAGAGAGAATAAAGAGAGATGGAGAGAGAGAGAATAAAGAATAAAGAGATAAAGAATAAAGAGAGATGGAGAGAGAGAGAATAAAGAGATGGAAAGAGAGAATAAAGAGAGATGGAGAGAGAGAGAATAAAGAGATGGATAGAGAGAGTAAAGAGAGATGGAGAGAGAGAGAATAAAGAGAGATGGAGAGAGAGAGAGAATAAAGAGAGATGGAGAGAGAGAGAGAATAAAGAGAGGGAGGGATGATTTGTGGGCCTCTCCAGTGTACTAGCGTTACAGGAATGGCTCTCCTGGGTGGTATGAAAGCTGCTTGATTGTATGGAGTGGTAAGCTGATATCAAAGCTCTCTGCTCTGATAGATTTATTTACATTTCAGCGCCTCACTCGCTCTGCACACAGAGAGAGGAGGAGGAGGAGGAGAAAATAGAGGGAGGGCGTCAATATTTGTTGATATGAAAAGGCTTTGTTCCTCAGTCCTCACTGCTTTCACTATAAAGCGTATTACATTACAGAGCCGCGCATACACACGCCTCATTACTGCTGCTTAAAGGGAAAACACACTCACCTATCAACCTGCTAGCTTCTGTAGCAGTTCTGTAGTAAACAGTCTTATTCTGATTTACCTGCACTTTTTATTCGAGTTAAATCAGACTCTGGTTCATTTTTACCAGGGATTTGGTTTGTTTAGGCAGGTGTGAATACAACAATCACAAGGCAGGCAAATCAGATTTGCTTCTCTAATCAAATTAGATCCATCAGGATCTGGATACAATCTAGGCATAGCAAAAATAGATTTGGTCTGGCTATCTGAAGTCATTTCATATGGACACAATTAAGAAGATACTCAAAAAAATCTCGTTTGGATTTCATTAGGTTTCTGACCATTAAAATTATAAACCTGGATACAATCTAGTTATGCCAAATATCAGATTTCATGATGTGTCTGGTTAGACTTACAAAAAATCAATCTGGATACAATCTAGACATGCCAAAAATCTGATTTTATTAATCTGGATACAATCTAGATATGCCAAAAATCTGATTTTAATAAATCTGGATACAATCTAGATATGCCACAAATCAGATTGTATCAATCTGGAAACAATCTAGATATTCCAAGAATCTGATTTCATCAATCTGGATACAATCTAGATAGGCCAAAATCAGATTTCATCAATCTGGATACAATCTAGATACGCCAAAAATCAGATTTCATCAATCTGGATACAATCGAGATATGGCAAAAATCGGATTTCATCAATTTGGATACAATCTAGGTATGCCAAAAATCAGATTTTATCAATCTGGATACAATTTAGATATGCCAAAAATTTGATTTCATCAATCTGGATACAATCTAGATATGCCAAAAATCTGATTCCACTTTTGTTCCAAATCCACTTTTATGTGGTGTCTGGCTGTTTACACTATCAAATCAATCTGTATCAGGATATATCAAAAATCTGATTTCACGTGGTCTGTGGCAGTTCAGAATATCTAATAAATCTGGATACAATCTCCATATGCCAAAAATCAAAATTTTATGAGGTTTGTGGCTGTTCAGACTATTAAAAACATCTGGATCTGGATACAATCTAAACATAGCAAGAAATAGATTTGGTCTGGCTATCTGAAGCCATTTCATCCATTTCATATGGACACAATTAAGAAGATACTCTAAAAAAAAAAATAAAGGCATACATTTTTTACACAGTCTTCCCTTTCGTTTACTTTGCTGCCTCTTCTGTCTTTTTTGTAAGATGTTTAGTAAATGATCTTGACCTCCTTCACTATGTCAGTTTTTATTCTAAACTGCCCTCTACTGGATGTAAGGATGCACACAGAACTGCGTGGGCAGTGATGGTTACATACAGTAAGAAAAAACTAGCCTATGGGATTTTAACACTCAAATATTTTAGTTTTCTTAAATCTGACTCCTCTTTTACTCACTGAATGTGATTTGTTTGGGCGGGTGTGAATACATTATTCACACTCGAATTACATGTCCGGTCCCAATCTAACTGCATGCTAACTGCAGTTCTAGCTCCAGCTAATTGCTAACCTGGCTAGTTAGCCAACATTGGTAGCCTTAAAAATAGGACAGGCTGAATGCTAATGTATTTATGTAGCTAATGTGTGCTAGATGACTTACAGATGAAGTCATTGCCGAAGATGCACATTGGTGTGTAAATCGAGTAGCCGCTCCCATCTCTGCCATTTATGTTTAGATTTCGTATCCCAGTCATACATTTTACAGACCTCCTGCAGTACAATTCCATTACCTCTCCTATCTTATCTATCAAATAATGCTATAGTTATCACTGAATCTTAAAACGAGTAAAACATCTACTAGACTCGATACAAACCTCTATAGAATCCCAGGAGCTCCACACACAAGCCAGCATCTCTATGTCCTCTGTACTTGTTCTCTTTGACATGTCAGTTACTGACGATTGATCCACCAGGTACTCTGAAAAGGTTTCCTCTCAGCTTCCCAGAGCTCTGGATGCTCAGAATCATTAGGATAAGTGCTAAGCTTTCATGACTTCTCCTACCACCATTAGAACCACACCAATGACACACAGCTGTTCTTCAGTTTTCCTCTATCCATCCCTAAATCTCACAGAAGACATCACACTCAATTTCTAGTAGTGGGTCCTGATTGGAAACCTATTATCTCTCCTACCACCCATCTGTCATATGTAGCTAAAAATCTTGGAGTATTTTTATTCCAGTATGGTAAGGTCTACCCTGATATCCTACCTGCTTAATTTTAGAAGAAGAACTTCAGAAGAAAACCTGCCTCATAAGTTTTAGTCCCTTCCCAGATAGCATGAAGAATTGTCCTGAGATCGGTTGGTGTATGGTTGAGACTTTTTTTGTTACTCGCCCCTGTAACCCCCACCCTCTCAGAGCATGTTTTTCATAAGCCAGATGAATAGAGTGCACGACAGCTAAGACAAGTACCTGCATAGAGGTTTTTCTTTTGGGGAAATAAGGTGCACTCGACGTGCACATTTTTACATTTGACCTCAGTGAGTTTGAAATAGTGTGGATTTTTCCATCTGGAAAAGGCTGTTTTGCCACTGGAGTCCTCCTCACTCGCCATCTCTCACTATGCGTTGTAAACACCTGCCACTATGCATGCGCTCTAAACACCCACCCACCTATTTTCTCTGATTGGCTGAAGACATAATCTTACTATACCTTAGCCAATCATTGCTTAGGCGGTATCTCATCCTCCCCTCCCTTGTGACTCACACACACAGCGCACACACACATGCACCTTTGTCTGTATGCAAGAAGTAAAAAAAAAATAAAAATTCATTGAGTGCCTAAAGTAACGTGCAGTAACGAGGTGCAGTAACGGGGTGCAGTAACGGGGTGCAGTAACGGGCTGTCCAGATAGTTCCTAGCTGGAAGCAAAAACTACTATGGGGCCCTATCGTTTTTACGCCTTGTGTCCATGCAGTTAAAATAGCGTCAGAGTTTATGAATATATCTACACCGATGAAATGAAGTGTGTTTAGGTAAATATCTGAAATATCTGGAAAATACAGGTGCGCCACTGCCTGATTTAAACCTTGACAACAGTCAACAGTCAGTCGCACAATCCTATCATAGTTATGCAGGAGCGAAGTGGGCGTTGCATGTTATACACACACAAACAAACGCGTTGGAGTGTGCAAATCCAGCTGTACAATGCACAATAGACCAGTGCGCTTTAGATTGTTAAAATAGGGTCCTAGGTTCTTCATTACAAACCAAAAGCCTTTGTGCCACATTTTTTGTAATGTATCCTCAGTTCCACTAAATTTGGTGAAAATGCAGAATGGTGTGTTGATAAGCATCAAAGTTCTTATAAGCCTGAACAGAATCAGTTCAAGAATGAGTTCAAGTTCTTTTGGTTCTTTTAAACAGCATCTCATAATATACACTGTCTGTGGTCACCAAAGAAAAAGGTCTCTAATATTTAATCAATCCACCTTTATTTTTGATTGCAGCACACATTCACTGTGGCATTGTTTCAATAAACTTCTGCAATGTTACAAGATTTATTTCAATCCAGTGTTGCTGGATTAATTTTTCACCAAGATCTTGCAGCAGCATTGATGATGGTAGAGTCTGACCACTGCACAAAGTCTCTCTTCTCCATCCAGCACATCCCAAAGATTCTCAATGAGGTTAAGATCTGGACTCTGTGGTGAACCATACATGTGTTAACCCTCCTGTTATGTTCCGGGTCAATTTGACCCTTCTAAAAGAGATCTAGTAAAAACTCAAAGAGTCCACAAAAAACAGCAGAAGGGATATAACATACCAGGGTAGTAAACAGTCCAGAGGTCAAACACAGGCATGCAGTATCAGAGGGCAGGCAAAAATCAGAGTTGGTGAAAAAAGCAAGGACAAAACGAGAGATACAAAAATAGGTAAAAGATACGTATGAGGGAAAAAACATCAGTACTCGGCACAGCACAGGTGCAAAACGAGTCCCTTTTATAGGCCAAGAGGCCTAGCATTCTGGTGACCGACTTCCTGGTAGACGCATGTGATGTGTCATGTGATCATGAGTCAGTGTAGTTTCAGTGTGAGGTGCATCCTGGGCAAGGGAGTCCGGAGGCTGCCTTGGAACATCATTGCTGTTCCTGACAAATGAACATAATAGGAGGGTTAAAATGATGGTAGGTCAGGTAGTCAGCTGATCTCATTCTTTCAGCACATACTGTTGCTGAACCTAAACCTGCAGACCAACTGCAGCATCAACCCCACATCATCTACTTAGTTACATCTAGGCGGAGACTTTTATTTTTTTTTGGCCAGGCAGTGCAGCACAGCATTATGTCATACATACAGCGTCACAAATGTGTGCCATACATTAAATTTACACTGGCAATTCTGATAATGCTGAATAGGGATGCTACTTTCACCAAACTAAACTGTCTATAGTGTAGCTTTTCAAGCTCAAACGCTACTTTGGGTGGGGCTGCAGCAGTTTGCACCTATTGTACCCTCTTTAACTGCCCCTTCCTTTATTGTGAAAATGCTAGCTTTGTTCCTCATCCATCATCACAGTCATTTATAGAATTACGCCAATGTAACAAGCGGCCATGTCTCATGTACACTATGCTGGTAAACGAATGATCAGTTTACCAGCATACACTACACCTCTACGTCACATCTGAGCATCAGCATGAGCATGAGACGTACAGACACAGAGAAACAAACAAGGTGCATCATCTATTAGAACAGACATCAGCTCTGCATCAGCTCTGAGCGAGAGTGCGCGAGAGCGAGCGAGAGAGTGAGTGCAGAGTAGCCATTCTCATTTAGGATAGTGGTCCTATTTAGCCTGCCGACCATTAAATATGAATTAAAAACCACACAGGCCTCTTTGCCGCCGAAATGTCATTACGTGTCTTTATGGCGAGCGATTGTTGAATAAGCATTTCGCAGGGTCCCTTGGGTGGGATAGGGTGGTGGTGCGGGTGGAGGGGTGGGAGGTGTGGGGGGGGGTGTAAGAAGTTGGGTTGTGGGGTGGAGTGGAGAGGGGGGGGTGGTGCCATGGGGCAGCTGGCTGTATTGCTAACAGAAATGTCTGGAAAAGAAGCAAGGATAATAGCTTCTGAAATGGAATTTACATTAAGAGCCCTAACTGAGTGGTCCACTTCTGCTGCTGGCCCACTGTGGTGGTGGTGGTGGTGGGAGAGTGTGTGAGTGTGTGTGTGTGTGTGTACAGCATGTGTTTGTGGATGATGGTGGGTGGAGGTGGTGGTGGTGATGGAGCATGTTGGGGGTGGGTTGTGTAGAGTGAGGGGTTTTTTTTAGGCCTCACAACAGCTCAGCTGGGGAAAATGAAGATTAAATGGAAGCAGTGGAGGAGCAGGTAAGGGAGGCACACTACTTACAGTAAACACCATCTCTCTAATGTTTCTGAAGTGTTTATGAAGACATTTCAGTGCACATTTTCCAGATTGGCCTGCTATTGTGGGCTTTGTCCTCCAGCACAGCAGCAGCCAGTAAGAGGTCTGCACTGGGCGGTGAGAAAGATAAGATGGAACTTTTCTTGAGGTTCTCCAGATGCCTTTTTTGGTGTCAGGCAGTGTTGCGAACTTAGCAATTCCGTCACTAGATTTAGAGGCGATTGATGACAAATCCAGCACAAACCTACAGCTGTTCTACTGATCATACACAGCTCAGAAAAAAATGATCAATTTGTTGTTTTATTCTATAAACCACTGACAAAATTTCTCCCAAATTCCAAATAAAAATATGTAATTTAAAGTATTTATTTGCAGAAAATGAGAAATAGTCAAAATAATGTAAAAGATGCAGAGCTTTCAGACCTCAAATAATAATGCAAAGAAAACAAGTTCATATTAATTTAGAAACAACAATATTAATGAGTTCAGAAAACAATATTTATTGGAATAATCCTTTAGTCACAAATTGAAAACCTCTGGAATATAATCAAGAAGAAGTTGGATGATCACAGGCCATCAAACCAAACTGAACTGCTTGATTTTTTGCACCAGGAGTGAAATAAAGTTATCCAAAAGCAGTGTGTAAGACTGGTGGAGGAGAACATGCCAAGATGCATAAAAAGCTCCACCAAATATTGATTTCTGAACTCTTAAAACATTAGTTTTGTTGTTCCTAAATGAATATAATCTTGTTTTCTTTACGTTCTTTGAGGGGTTATTTCCATCTTTTTTATTATTTTGACCATTTTTGTTTCCTGCTAATAATAATGCAAAGAAAACAAGTTCATATTAATTTAGAAACAACAACACTACTAATGTTTTAATGAGTTTAGAAATCAATGTTTGGTGGAATACCACATTATTCACAAATTGAAAACCTCTGATATGTAATTAAGAGGAAAATGGTTGATCACAAGCCATCGAGCAAAGCTAACCCTCTTGTAATTTTTCAGCAGGAATTGCGTAATGTCACCCAAAAGCAGTGTGTAAGACTGGTGGAGAACGTGCCGAGATGCATAAAAAGCCAAGATTAGAAATCAGGCTTATTCCAGCAAATATTGATTTCTGAACTCTTGTTAGTGTTGTTGTTTCAAAATGAATATGAACTTGTTTCTATGCATTATGATTTGAGGTCTGAAAGCTCTACATCTTTTTTGTTATTTTGACCATTTGTCATTTTCTGCAAATAAATGCTCTAAATGACAATTTTTTTAATTAGAATTTTGAAGAAATGTCAGTAGTTCATAGAATAAAAAAACAATGTTCATTTTACTCACACATGAAGATATAAATAATACAATCAGAGAAACTGATCATTGTTAGGTGGTATCTTATTATTTTTTGTATCATAATTACAGAATGTAGACTTGTATCTGTTTCTCTACTTTATTATTATCATCCTAGAATAAACCACCAAAAAGCAGCTATTTTTATTATTTGGGTGGTGGGTTTTTCATCAGCACTGCAGTGATTAGCACTGATTAGCATGGTGGTGGTGTATGAGGTGTTAGTGGATCAGATACAGCAGTGCTGCTGGAGTTTTTAAACAATGGGCTGGAGCTCCAGCACTCTGGAGAAGTCAGTTCCACTGCTCCAGTGCTCCAGTGCTGTGGGGCTTTATACCCCTGTATCTACAGTGGATAACAGCACCTCCTGCCAGTGAGCTACTATATGGGAGACTGGGGTTTAATTAAACTATGCCGTACGAGACTCCTAACACTACATTGGTCCACCTCTGTAATAGGAATAACCTTATAAGTCGCTCTGGATAAAAACATCAGCATTACATTCTCTGTTCGCATTTTGAGCTGCTCCGCCTACCATGTAGGTCCACCACAGCCTATAGGTGTACAATTACACATTCAGCTGTCCATCTGTCATGCATCTGTCAGCTACCCTCACTCCCATGCATCAGTGTGATGCTTTCTGACCACAGGGCTGCTGGCGAACAGATATTATTTGGGTGATTATAAACAATAGCAAATAATAAAACATTGTGTAAGATATTTTGTCTACTTGACAAGCAGACAGTTAGACAGTTGCTCCACTTTAGAGCTGTAAAACCATGTAAATTTTAATTACATAATCAATTAAAGTACATTTTAAGGTACATTTACTGAGAAATGAAAGCCTGTGTAAGTTCTAGCAATAGACTGCATGCTACGTATGTCAACTCTTAACCAATCAGCTGCTTCTATCTTCCGAGGGGTATAGCTCCGCCCCTGCCTTCCAACTTCAGCAGGATCTGTGTAGACGATAGGGCCTTCTCCAAAGAATGTCATTTATTTATATGTTATATGTATATATAATTTTTTTATTAAGATTAGACATTTCTTTTTCACTCGTCTTGGTAGAGCTGTGTTTTTATATGCTGTAGTTTTTTATAGCACTAGAGTGGCCCTACAGTCTAACTGCTGCTCATCCACTGAGATAAGAGCATCAGTTCAGATCTCAGCAGCAGCTCAGCACTACATAAGTAAAATATCTTGCAGTCTTAAGACTTTTACAGTAGTGGAACACATTATAACTCTCAAATACCTACATTCTTTCAGATAATTCTTTTCAATGTGCATTCTGCTCCTTTTATTAGCTTTTTAATTTCTTCTCCACACAAGTGTGCACCTTTTTCAGTGATAAAAAAGGTTAGTTTTTATGATTATTTGCGGAACATGAACAGTGTCACATAAGGAAGTATGAGAGGACAGACGTGAACGCAGATATAACTTTAAAAAACAAACTAAATAAACATAATTAAAGCAGACCAAAACACAGATTAAACAAAACTAAGAAAACAAGGAACAGAAAAACTGGATAAACACTAGGATCTAAAATCACAACAACAAATGTGACATGAGAACAAGCAGCTGAAAAGACTCCACCAGGAACACTTAAACAAAGGGGCTTATATATACGACGAGGTTGAGGAACACCTGGGGAAGGAATCAAGGGGGCGGGGTTACAAACAAAACAGAGCCATGTGCTCAAGGAGAACAAGGGGAGGAAAACAAAACAAGAAAACAAGAGGACACGAGCGAGAAGGACCAAACAAAAAAGGAAAAAGACAAAACAGACACAGGCTAAGGTGTGATTTTCCTTAACAAACTGCACACTGTGCAACATTTCCTAGTTAATCAAAGCTGTTCATACTGTTTTAGATTATTAAATGGGTAATTACAAGGTGTAGGGGTAAAAACCACACTTGCAAGTTCAGGAACCCTCGGCCTGCACCTATCAGCTCACAAGTCTCAGGGTATCGCACAAGGCTTGCTTTAGCACAAATACTATGGTCCAGAAGAGGACAAAGGGCAGGCTGGTTGCCTAAAGGTACCTTTAAACTCTGCAGTTTTATAGTCAGCATGCTCTCTGATCCTCTTCCTGCTGCCATTGCTTTTGTTGACAATCACTGGAGCTTAGCTCTGATTGGTCAGCCTGGTTTTAACGCATCCGACAGCACAGAAAACAATTTGTACAGTTTTTTACTTAGTCTGAAAAACATTATTAATAAATGTGAATTTGTTTTTACAATCTGTATGAATCAGATTGAGGTTTAAAAAGGCCAATATACAGACATCCCAAGTTGCAAAAGTTGATTTCAGGGAACACAATTAATAATCTTGCTCTTACTTTTACACAATTAATAATCGATTGTCAGTGATAACCACTCATACTCAATTTCAGCTGCAGCTCATTTTCTAATGTTTTTAAGGTTCAACTCAATATTATTGAGTTTTGTTGACCAAAACTTCTGCCCGAGATTCAGAAGTAAAAAATGTGATAAAAAAATGTGAGAACTTTTGATTACTAAACTAAAACTAAAGTTGGGTTAACTCAATAATCTGTAATTAGTTACAGAGAGTTACAGCTGCTGTATTAATATTTTTTACAGTATGCATATAAAAAGTTTTTTTTTTATTCATTTTTAAAGTACTGTTTCTGTATTGAGTCATTGAACGCCATGTCTGTGAGGAGCTGCTGGTTTTATGACTCCAGGTTGTGCACTTTTAATTGTAAATCAAGTGAAAACCAGCTTGTCACAGTTTGTCAGGTTATTTGAAATATATCACATGTGGCGTCAGTCAGTGGGCTGCACTACATGCCGTATTTATATAACCTTCAGATCGGCTAATTATCCTGACAATGTGTCATTAATGTATACAGTGCTTTTTCTGCTCCTGCGCAGGCCGCGGGACTGTTGTGCGTGGACGCTCGGATCCTGCTCGGGGAGGGATTTTGTAAGGTTTATTAATGCGAGGGGTGGGGAAGTCAGCACTCCAATGGCCTTGTTTTTCGAGATGCAGACTAGATAAGCACATTGGTTTTTAATTACAGGCGCATGACACAAACATTCACGGAGAACAGAAAAACAGTGGGGAGGAAAAGTCGCTCCCTTTGGAAAATGCAATTCAATTAATTCTGATTCTTTTTTAGGTCTGGGAAAAATATATAATATATATTGTTTCCCACTGAGCCCAGCCATTCGCGGAAAGTGCACCTGCCTCCTCTCGCAGCACAAAAGAACAATCTTTGCAGCGCCCAGTCCCTCTTGTTCAGCCGGCGGGCGCTCTGCTGTTTTTCTCTTTTTTTCCCCCACTCCCTTCTCTAATTTACCTCCAATTTCTCGCTGAACCCATCACTCATACGCATAAAAGGCTCCCGTTGCCACTCAGGGCCCTGCGCACACCTGTATTAGGGGCAATTTAGTGCAATTTACATTTTGCCGCAGGTCCCATTGTCGAGACCTGTCTAAATCTCGCCGGGGTGCGTCAAACTTGCGCTACGCCTTTCTTCTCCTTTTAACGGCCGTTAATGGGCTGACCCTGGCTTAATGAAAGAATAGCTTTCTAATTGCCAAACGGCTACCCGAGCAAATTAGCTAAATTCACCACAGAAGTTAAGTTAAATGACTTTGGTTAAAAGAAAAAAGAACGAGGAAAAAAAAAATGATCACAAGAAAAATTCATTCCGGACCAGATACTACTACAGTCCTGTGCGTAATAGCCTGGGTTGCGTAAGTTTCCACATAGCTAGTGCACATTAGCCCGCTGTAGGTTGTATTGTGTGGACTCTATTAATCAAATCCACTTACGACGTATGTTCACGTAATTACGCAATTACGTAATTGTACACGCTCAGAGCGACGCGAGGCCCGGAAAGAGCGATTGACCTTTGCCTACATTATCGGTCCATATTAGAGACGGAACAGCGCATTGAGATGTGCGATTCAACGTAAATCATAAAGTGGTTTAATATTAGCATTTTAATAAATCTGTTATTTCCTCTGAGCTGAGAGGATTTTTGACAGTAAAAAGAAGTGAAGGAAAAATGGAGAACAAGGAACAGAAGGAAATGCTATTTTGTTCAAAGTCAAAAGTCAAAGTCAAAGTCAAAGTGGTTTTTATTGTCATTTCAGCTATATACAGAGTACACAGTGAAACGAAACAACGTTCCTCCAGGGACCATGGTGCACATAAACACAGTGTAGACAGAACAATAAGTGCAACAGTACAAAAGTGCAGACAGACAATACAACACAATACAGACAAAGAATAATAAATAACAAGACAGTGTGCAAATTATGCAGTGTGCAAAAAAGACCAGGTGAGGTAGTAATTACCTCTATTACACAGTGTGCAATAGAGTCCAGTGAGGTAGTAGGATTTTTAGTGCTTCCATTTTCTGGGGTAAGTGGGGTAAGAGTGTGTGCGCATGTACAGAAAAACCATCAGTTCAGTCTCTGCAGTTGAGGAGTCTGATGGCTTGGGGGTAGAAGCTGTTGCAGAATCTGGTGGTGCTGGACCGGATGCTGCGGTACCTTCTTCCCGAAGGCAGGAGGGAGAACAGTTTGTGTGAGGGATGAGTGGGGTCATTCACAATGCTGGTTGCTTTGCGGATGCTGCGGGTGGTGTAAATGTCCGTGATGGAGGGGAGAGAGACGCCGATGATCCTCTCAGCTGTCCTCACAATACGCTGGAGGGTCTTGCGGTCAGAGATGGTGCAGGTCCCAAACCAGGCAGTGATGCAGCTGCTCAAGATGCTCTCAATGGTCCCTCTATAGAAGAGTGTGAGGATGGGTGGAGGGAGACGGGCCTTTCTCAGCTTCCGGAGGAAGTAGAGACGCTGCTGGGCTTTCTTGGCTGTAGAGCTGGTGTTCAGGGTCCAGGTGAGGTTAAGCATGCATGTTTATGTATGCATGCTTAATTTAATGTCTAATAAATATGTACATTCACTGTACAGTTTAAGAGCATAATTCTCTATTGTATGTCTCTCACTGGCCACTTTATTAGAAACCCCTACCTTGTATTGTTTGTCTGAGAGGCCAATTTATTAGAAACTTTGTTACCTTCTACTTTCTACCTTCTTATTTTAAAACACCTACTTTGTAACCTTTCTGACTGGCCACTTTATTAGAAACATCTAATACCACCTTGTGCTTTCACTCACTGTGGCCACTTTATTAGAAACACCCACTTCCACCATGTGCTTCCACTCACTGTGGCCACTTTATTAGAAACACCTACTCTACCACCTTGTGCTTCCACTTACTGTGGCCACTTTATTAGAAACATCTAATACCACCTTGTGCTTTCACTCACTGTGGCCACTTTATTAGAAACACCTACTCTACCACCTTGTGCTTCCACTCATTGTGGCCACTTTATTAGAAACACCTACTCTACCATCTTGTGCTTTCACTCACTGTGGCCACTTTATTAGAAACCTCTTCTACCACCTTGTGTTTCACTCACTGTGGCCACTTTATTAGAAACGCCCACTTCCACCGTGTGCCTCCACTCACTGTGGCCACTTTATTAGAAACACCTACTTTACCACCTTGTTCTTCCACTCACTGTGGCCACTTTATTAGAAACACCCACCTCCCACCTTGTGCTTTTACTTACTGTGGCCACTTTATTAGAAACACCTACTCTACCACCTTGTGCTTCCACTCACTGTGGCCATTTTATTGGAAACACCTACTCTACCATGTTGTGCTTCCACTCACTGTGGCCACTTTATTAGAAACATCTACTTATTGCCTTGTGCTTCCGCTCACTGTGGCCACTTTATTAGAAACACCTATTACATTCTGGTTCCACTCACTGGCCAATTTATTAGAACCACCTACTTTGTACTTTTACTTACTGTCTAGTTAATAGAAATACAAACCTTATGCTCTTTTTATTCACTGGCCACTTTATTGAAAACACCCACCACCTTCTGCTTTCACTCAGCTACTTGACGTTTGGAGGTGTGTAGTGATGAACTCTGAAGCTCCATGAAGTTTGGAGGTGTGTAGTGATTGGTGTAGTGACTGCAGAAAGTTGGTGAAATCCACTGTGTTATAATATCACTGACAGTTGGCTGTGGAATATTTAGTAGTGAGTAGTGAAATCTCACGACTGAACTTGCTGTTGCACAGGTGCTGCATCCTATCACTGTTACACAGTGCTGGAGTTCACTGAGCTCCTGAGAGCCTGAGACCTCTTCTTTTACTAATGTTTGTAAAAGCAGTCTGCAGGACTAGGTACTTGGTTTTATATATCTGTGGACATGGAAGTGATTGAAGCTTGAGTTCAATGATTTGTATGGGTAAGTGAATATGTTTGGTAATATAGTGCACCTAATGCTCCCACTCAGTGGCCATCGAGGGGTGGAACTGGAGGGGAAACTGCTCCCTCTGGTGCCTCCAGCCTGAGTCCGCCTCTGGCTGGAACTTCACTAAAGACAGGACATGATGTTCTTCTGTTATCCTGCAGGATCAAAACAAACAGTGAACACTGATACTGTTCTCCACACATCAAACAGATCTTGAGAGGAACTCCAAGAAAGAGTCATAGACACCCAAAGCTCACTGATGTGTGGAGGAAGTGAAGGCTGGTCTATTGTACCCAATCCTGTAGATCAAATTGCTGAAACTCAACAATAGGGTATTGTTTGGATCAGTTTTGTTGGCATGAGAGGGGCATACACGATATTACAACCCTGTGTCAGAAAAATCTGGGACATAAGGGAAAATGCAAATACAGTTATTAGATTGCAGATAGTATAGAACCGAAATATTTTATGTTTTGTTCGATCAGCTTAAATTTATTTGTTAATAAACCATAGAAAACTGTCCAAAGTTTGGACATACCTTTTCAATTAATTTTTACATTGTAAATGAATACTGAGGTCTTTCAGACTATGAAGGAACACATAAGAAATCTTGTAGTAACTTAAAAGTGTTAAACAATGATGAATTTATCCTGTGCAGCAGAGGAATCTCTTGCTCTTCCTTTCCTGGGATGGTCCTGATGAGAGCCAGTTTCATCATTAGATTTTTGATGATCAAAGCACATCCTGTTTCTCCCACACTCTCTCTACTTGCAATCTCAACTCTCCAGACTACGGTACCCAGAATGCACCACATTGCACAATGTGCACGGCACTTCCAAGAAGTAAATCACCTGAATATTGATTACACCTGTCCTACCTCCTATATATACACCCTCACTTCACACACCCCTTGTTGAGTATTGACAGATTTTCCTCGAACCAAGCTTTTTGCTTGCCTGAATTAGCGCTCTCTTATCCAAACTTGTTTTTTTATCTTTCGACCTGATCCTTGCCTGCCCTTTGATATTGCCTTGCCTGTGTATGACCCTTGGACTGTTTATTACTGTTTGGTATATATGTTTACTATTTGTTTAATAAAGTACATTATTTGCATCTGCATGTGTCTGAGTTCTGTCCAGCCATAACAATTCAAGTAATTCACTCTCTAAAAAAGTTTTATATATAACTTTATTTCTCATTTTTATCCCATTTTCTACCCAAATATGTGGCCAATTACCCAACCCACTCATTAGGACTAGCACATGCCTCCTTTGACACATGTGAAGTCAGACTCCACCTCTTTTTAAACTGCTGTTGATGCAGCATTGCTGAGTAGCATCACAGCGCGCTCGAAGGAAAGCACAGCAACTCGGTTCTGATACATCAGTTCACAGACGCAGCCTTGTGCTGATCAACATCACTCTAGGAGTGATGAGGGGAGAGAGCGCCATCTACCCACCCAGAGAGAGCAAAGCCAATTGCTCAAGTGTTCTCTTTTGGGGCTCCGGCAGCTGATAGCAAGCTGCATGAACGGGATTTGAACCGGGATGGATCAGCTCAGCTGTTAACTGAAAGCTTGAATTCCAGGTGACTGCACCTCATAAAGAACTGACTAAGAAAATCCAGCCAAGATGTGCAAAACTGTTATAAATGCTGTAGTATATTCTAAAAATGAATCAAATATTTTGTAGTGTTCTTAAATATTATGATAAATATTATTTTCAGGCAATTCGGCCACCCCCCGGCCATCGCCTTGCTTACAGT
Organism: Astyanax mexicanus; assembly: GCF_023375975.1. Lineage (NCBI taxonomy): Eukaryota > Metazoa > Chordata > Actinopteri > Characiformes > Acestrorhamphidae > Astyanax > Astyanax mexicanus. The sequence goes on from NC_064408.1 coordinate 115,202,073, forward strand.
AGTGTGATGCATGTAATCATACCCTACTCTATGCTCCATCTCCACTTTAAAAGTACTGCAGTTTGCTGTCTTTTCTCTTTTTTTCAATCAAAACCAAACTCAATTTTTTTTGAGTGAGACCAAACTGCAGGACATGGTGAGTAGCGCATTTTGTATTAGAATTAAAAGTGTGGAGAACCTTTTTTCTACTACTTTTAACCTTTAAATGACCTTCACTTTATGTAGAGCCTTAAAAATCAGGGTTCTTCAGGAGTTTGGGTATGTATACTGTGTGTTGCCGTCTTCCAACAGCATCTTCAGTTTTGTCAATGTTCTCTTTCATTTTAATGATAGATTCATTAAACCAATAAAAAGAATCCAAAATACGAAAATGAAATGAAATTAAATCTGAAATCTTTACCTTGACTGGTCTTTATTGTCTTTATCAAAAAACGTCGTAAATGTTTAAGGTTTTGTGCCATTTTATTCATGAATGGACCAATAGAAAGGCTTCAAAACACTAAAGGTTAAATTATATCTTTATATTATCTCTTTAGGCGAATTCGTCCACCCCTAATATCGCCTTGCTTACAGTATAGTATCACGAAGCGCGTAATCGTAATCGTACCCTACTCTCCACAATATGCTCCATCTCCACCTTAAAAGTACTGCGGCTTGGCGTCAGGCCGACCTCCATCCAGTATGGGGTGCGTGTAGTTTGTTTCGCCGGCTTCTTTTAGCCCACTTAAGGGCCTTTGGTTTCTAAGGAGGCCATTGTATTTCCTCCATTGCCTAGCAACTATCACCAAGGCCGGCGCTCCATTGTTGCCGAGGTGAAGCACCTGCATTGCCTCCAACTTCATCCACATCTCCGCCTCGGTCTCCAGTTCAACAGGCTGATTGGCGGAGGGAGGAAAAAAAAGGCTTTTGTCAGAAATAAGCAATGTACCAATGTGTGGGTGTTTGAGTGTGTGTGTGTGTGTGTGTGCAGGTTTATAAGAAATGGAGGTAGTGATGGTTGGACTAGTGGAGGGAACTGGTCAGAGGACAGGGTTTGAGGAGATGGACCATGGCACTGGTAGTATGGGAAGGTGGAGGTGGAGGTGGGAGTGGATGAAGAAGAGAAGAGAGGGTGGGACTTTTACTCTGAAAGCCTGAAAGCTCACAATTTTAAACTACGTCATTTTTCTTTTCTTTTTTTTTTCTCGCACAATATCCTTGAATAGCACCTGTGTATGGTTGTGTATGAGTGTGTGTGTGTGTAAGGGGGGGGGGGTTCAATCTTTCAGCTTTCAGAGTAAAAACCATAACCCACTGCCCACCAAACACATCCATCAGTATGCTCCAGTGGCCGGAGAGACGCAGGTGTCCTTTTTATGCCAGAGAAGGCCGCTCTGCTTTTTTTGGAAGAAATTTTTGAAGAATTTACTTTCCTCTCGCCGAATCGCCGACGCCAGACCACCGGACCCCCGAGTCCAACACTGACTGATTCCGCAAACAACCTGTAGCCGGATGCAGAGCCTGGTGCAGAGCATCGTCGAGCTGTCGAGGCTGCTTTCTTTTTTGCTATTTTTAATTTTTTTGCGTTTTCTTCCTTTTTACACCTTTTTGTCCTCCGCAGCCACTTTTTTCTCTTTTTTTTCCAATCAAAACCAAACTCAAATTCTTTTTGAGTGAGACAGAACTGCAGGACACGGTGAGTACCGCATTTTGCATCCTGGTAAGGTTATTAATTCATTAATTATTTTTATTATATTTATTCTGTGTTAACGGGACTGTGTTCACCATCTGTTGCTTTAAACTAAAGGCTTTAGAAAGAAGAGCCACTTCTGGGATTGATCCTTAACGATCAGTTCAGTGGATGCCCTTCCTTAAAGGAATTGAAAATTAAGAATTGAGAATTGAAAGTCTGGAGAACCTTTTTTTCTACCGCTTTTAACCTTTAAATGGTGTTCACTTTATGTAGAGCCTTAAAAAATAGGCTTCTTCAGGAGTTTTGGGCTCTTTACAAAGACACAGGTTATACTGTGTGTTGCCGTCTTTCAAGGGCATTGTCAGTTTTGTCAGTGTTCGCTTCCAATGTAATGATAGATGGACCAATAAAAAGGATAGAAATTCAAAAAACTTGGAGTTAAATCTGCAATCTTTACCTTGACTTCCATTCCACGGAATGAGTTCTGTAACAGACGATTGGTCAAACTGCATACTGTCTTTATCAACCGATGTCATCAGATTTTAAGATTTTGTGCCATTTTCTTAATAAATGGACCAATAAAAAGGCTTTAAAACCCCAAAATGTTAAATTAAGTCTCGTTACACTGACTATTCAATAGTTTTTTTGTTTGTTTGTTTGTTTGTTTTTTTGCAAAAGCTGTGATAATACTCTATATTATCATTGTCCAACAGCATTGTCAGTGTTTAATGTTCTGTTTTCTGTATCATGAATATTTCTATAATAAATGGACCTATAGAACTGCTCCAAAATACCAAATTACTTGAAATAAAATCTTTTTACATTGACTTCCATTTAAGGGTTTGAGTTCTTCAGCCAAAAGGCAATGGCTGTACTGTATATTGTAGTCATCCGACAGCATCATCCGTTTTTAATGTTCTTAATGTTTTGTGTCATTTAAATGATGCCTGGACCAATAGAAATGCTTTAAAATACAAAATGACCTCAAAATAAAGCTCTTTATTTAAGTAAATGACTTCCATTCAAAGGTCTGAGTTCTTAAGCAAAAATAATGGTTTTACGGTATATTGTCGTTGTCCAACAGTGTAGTGAGTTTTTATTATAATTTTCTGTATTATTTGAACACAGCAGACGTCCTAAACACTGTGTGCAGATTTCAATGATAAATGGACCAATAGAAATGTCTCAAAGTAGAGAATTGCTTTTAAATACGAAATGGCATTGAATCAATTGACGTGTTAATGAATTACTTTTTTTGTGTAATTGTTGGAAAGCAACTATATATATACATATATAGAACCGCAACTAGCAAAGAACCCGAAACAATTGGTCCTATATGTTACATAGTTCTTTTCTATTCAGAGTCTATAAAAGACCCTTTCCCTACTTTATACATAGCAACACTAAACTCCCACTAACCCCCTTTTTGTGAAAAGTGTAAAGGTTCTGTATCACAGTTTATCCTTTAAAATCCATTGTTCTGTATACGAGCTACAGGTGTAGGTGATACAAAACTTTTTTTATGCAGTAAAATAACTTATTTAAATTCTAAAAAATGTGAGGGATTTGAAATCTCCTACAGGACACATAAAGAAGCTGCCTGTTCACTCTCAACTCCAAATTCTGCAGGTTTGAAAATAAAGAAGTAAAAAATAGACAAACATAATGAACTTAAAGGTTTGGAAGACATAAACTGTTTGATTTGTATTCAGGAAAATATGGATTTTAAAATAAATTCAGGAAAGAGACAATTTTATGAATTTATTCATTGTATTTTGACATTAGCAGATTTACTTTTTTTTTCATATTTTCTATTACAATTAAAATTATGCTTTTAGTAATGTTGCTTATTAAACATGAAAACCTCAAGATGTAATGGTGTAATCTCAGAAAGACCATTGGCATAAATCCTGGCCTGTTAAGGGGTTAAAACCTCAATCAAGAACCTTTTTGGAACCTTTATTCTCAATAATTACATTCATTTGCATTACAACCTAAAGTAAAAAGAAAAACCTTTTGATGTTTTCTGGGATTTTTTTTTTTATAAAACCTTTTTTTAAGACCCTGAGTCCTTCATGATTAAATACACTGGAAAAAAAGACATCTAGGCAATTAAATGACATATATATTCTGATATTTCTCATGATGGGATTACTGTATGAACATTGTAATGTAATTATGATAATGTTACTAGACATTATTATTATTCAAAGTTATTTTATATGCTGTAAACTGGTCTTCTGTTGGTGGATGATGGCATTGTTTCTTAAATCAAGCACATGGATACGCTGATGGAAGAAATCAATCAAATCAGTTAAAATGAAGTCAAATAGTAATACTGTTGGTTAAATGACTTAATAATGTCTAAAAAATCTAGAAATAAAAAAAATAATAATAATCCTATAATAATCTAACAACAATGTCATAAGCAGATATATTTCATATATTGACTTGATCTAAAATGTTTTTTTAACTTGCTTTTAACTTGCCTTTTTTGATATGTTGGATCATGCTGTACCTTTCAGGGTTTATCCTGCAGTGTATCATCACTGTCTATTGAAAAACAAGATTTTTTTATTCCTACACCATTTGAATACAAAAACTGTCCTTTACACTGTGTCAAAATTTTTTGATGAATGGACCAATAGAATCTCTTTACAATTACCTGGAATAAACACTTTTTACATTACCTTCCACTGAAAGCTAAGAAGCTTTTATTTCTCTCCTGTAAAGTTGTTGTTTCGGAGATAATTTTTTTTTTTATTGGACATCAATGATATACTGTATACAGTATGTGATCATCCTACAACCTGACCTTACTTATACTCTTGATACTAAATACAATCAAATCCTCACAGCAATGCTCCAAAATCTATAGTAGAATGTTTTCATTGGACAGACAGTTACTGCAACTAAAGCAAGATAAATGCTTTTAATACTCTACATTTTGGATGAAACCGTGAATGAGCAGCTGTCCCAACACTTCTGTCCAAATAGTGTTTATTAGACAGTTATAGTCAATGGACGGATGTCACTGTGAACATGTTCTGTCCTGGTTGGTACTTTATGTGCGAAACGTTGTTTAAATATTACTTGGCTAATTACCCAACCCACTCAGTAGGACAGTAGGTGAAGACTAGCACATGCCTCCTCCGATACATGTGAAGTCAGACTCCACCTCTTTTAGAACTGCTGCAGATGTAGCACTGAGTGGCATCACAGCGCTAACGCTCGGAGGAAAGCGCAGCGACTCAGTTCTGATACATCAGCTCACAGATATCAGCCTTATGCTGATCGACATCACCCTAGAAGTGATGAGAGGAAGAGCGCCATCTACCCACCCAGAGAGAGCAAGGCCAGTTGTGCTCTCTCAGGGCTCCGGCAGCTGATGACAAGCTGCATGAATGGGAATCGAAACAACAATCTCCCGATCACAGTGGCAGCGCTTAAGACAGATGGGCCAGTCGGAACCTAGAGTTCATGATAATTTTAATGAAACAAAAATAATAATGGTAATAATGTTATAATAATGTTACTAGACATTATAATTATTTGAAGTAATTTTATATGCTGTACAATGTCCTTATTCTGTTGGCAGATGATGGCATTTGTTCTTAAATAATGTTTAAATTAAGTAAAATCACAATTCTGAAGGTTAAATGACTAAATAGTGCCTTAAAATCTAGACAAAAAAAAACATCTAATAATCTAACAACAATGTCATAAGGAGAGATTTTTCATATACTGACAATCACTTGCTAAAAAAAAAAACAAAATCTCATTTGTATGTTAATCCTGCAGTATATCATCAGCAGTTTCAGCAGTTGATGGCAAGCTGCATGAACGGGATGCGAACCAGCAATCTCCCGATTACAGTGGCAGTGCTTAAGACAGCTGGGCCAGTTGGAGCCTACAGTTTGTGATGATTTTAATAAAACAAAAAAACAAACAAAAAAAACTTTGTATCTGTTTTAGAAGTTTCTGTACAGACATAATGTAAAATTCATAATTATTGGACCAGTAAAAATGCACCGAATTTGAGAATACTAAAAAATTAAATATTTTTACATTTCATTTTTACGTTAAAAGTTGCTATTTTGGAGATTGAATATTTCTGTCTGCAATCTATAATGATGAATTTATATTTAGCATCAGTTTTACTGAATACTTCATATATATAAATAAGTGCATTATCCTCATGAACTGGAAAACCAAACATAATATCAACATCAACCACTGGAAAAATCTGTTAACAGACTATCTCTCTCTAGAACCACCGAATCAGACTCAGCCTGGACACCTCTAATTCAAATACTACAGTAAAAAAGATCAGCAATAGCTAACAAAGAGCCCCGCTATACACATACACCCACATACAAATTAAATGAATAGACCAAAAATCAGACAAAATCAAGACAAAATGTCTCTGTTTAGTCATCAAAACATACAAATAGATAGATATACATTTCTTTTTCTTTTTTTTTCTTTATTTACTTTTTTTCTTCCTACCTCTATCAGTCTTACTTTCAAACTTGTTTTCTATTCCTTTTTTCCCCCTGTTATCTCATCTTCCCCCAATTTCTTCATCCCCCAGCACCCTCCCCCAAATCCCTGTAATTGCAATCCCCCCTAACTATACTCACAAAAGAAAAAAAAAAACACACAACAAAAACAGAAACTAATAACTGTTGTAATGTGTACATAATCAAATAAATAAACAATAAAGTACTAATAGTCTTCCGAAGAGGGGGGGTGGTGGCGGGCCAAAAAATAAATAAATAAATAAGTGCATTTGAGGATTTTTTTTTAAGTACACTTAACATTGAAAAGCACATACTTTTAACATTAAAATTAATACATACTTAAATTCATACTAAATATACTATTTTGGAACAACTCATGGCGACCTAAGTATATTTCAATTGTAATTGAGATATTTTTAAATACAACATAAAAGCATAAAGTTGCACTTTTAAGTGTTTTTATATATATATATATATATATATATATATATATATATATATATATATATATATATATATATATATATATATTATCTTCTTAAAACTGAAGCAGATTTAAGTATATGTTTTTTAAACATAATTTTAATACACTTACGATATATTGTAAACGTACTACTTTGTGTATTGATGCACATAGTGTGTACACCTTAATAACATTGGAAAAGAACTACACTAAAGTGCACTTTAAGTATATTTAATGTGTATTTTCATTGAGTATATTAAATAACAAATGCACTTTTAGTATTCTTTACCTAATTGAACATACTTTTAATGCTCTTAAGTATATTTTCTGTTCAAAAACTGCAGGTATAAAGCCCAGAGCTGCTGCAGTGTCCAGCTGATAGACCACCTAGTCTTTAACCATGAACCTGAACATGTTCTGCATCAGAAATCTGCTCTAATATAAACAAACAGTATCTCAGATCAGGAAAAGCTGACACTGCAGTGTGAATCTGCACAAGGAGAAGGCCACTGAGCACGGCCTGTACTCTACTGTCTGTCCAGCCTTCAGCTCTGAAATTCTGAGATTAGAGAGGTGATGGGATGTGAGGAGATAAGGCCTGTATGAAGAGGAGCCAACGGAACTAAACGGAGCAGAAACGCCCCAAAACATCTCAGAAAAGACCTTCTAACCACATGACCTGATAACACACACAGAGCAGGGCTGAGGGACACAGGCTCTCTGCTCATTTTACTGCTTTTTTCTCTTTCGCTTTAGTTTATTTGAACAACGTTTTGTTGTTATTTTAAATGCTGTAAAATGGTTTTATCCTGTTGGCAGATTATGGCATTGTTTCTTATTGTCTGCAGCTCCAGCAGCTATAGGCAAGCTGCATGAACGGGATTCGAACCAGCGATCTCCCGATCGTAGTGGAAGTGCTTTAGACAGCTTTAGACTGACGTCTGAAAAATGTCTGCTCATTTTACTGCTTTTTTCTCTTTCATTTAAGTACATTAAAATCATCACAACGTTTCATATATACAGCAGCACATAGTGATGATTGTTTGAAGTTATTTTAAATGCTGTAAAATGGATTTGTTCTGTTGGCAGATGATGGCATTGTTTCTTACAGAAAAAAAACATTAATCTGATCTTTAAATTAAGTTAAATCATAAATCTGTAGGTTAAATGACTAAATAGTGTCTTAAAATCTAGAAGTGCCTTAATCCTATAATCTAACAACAATGTCATAAGGAGAGATGTTTCATATACTCACTATCACTTGCTAAAAAAAATAAAATCTCATTTGTATGTTAATCCTGCATTAGGCAAGGCAAGCTGCATGAACCGGATTCGAACCAGCGATCTCCTGATCATAGTGGCAGCGCTTTAGACAGCTTTAGACTGAAAAATGTCTGCTCATTTCACTTCTTTTTTCTCTTTCGTTTAAGTACATTAAAATCATCATGAACATTTGAACAATGTTTGGTACCTACAGCAGCACACAGTGGAAATCCTTAATTTATGTTTTTAAAAAATGTATCAGCATTATCTGGTTCAAAAAAAGATTTAAGAACTGTCTGTTGAAACTATGTTTCATTTTGGATAAAAGGAGAAGTTAAAAAGACATTTTTTTTAAATAATGGTAAAAGAAAAATGATAATACCTCATATAAATCTCTTTTTATAAACCATGTCCATACCATTTTGACAAGCAAATTAAAATAGATCTTTTTAAGCAGTATCAATGATTATAAACAAGATATTTAAAATGCTTAGTTATGTTGTGAGTATTCCTTCCTTTTTATTTATTTTATTATTTTATTTTTAAATCATTTGTATTATTGCCTTTTACCTTATTTTGATTATTTATTTTATTCATTTTTTTGTTGTTGTTTTAATTAATAATACATTTTGTATGTATTTATTTTTATTATTATGTTTTATTGTACTATGTAAAAGTTAGTTTTAGCTCAATTTTAACAGTTTTTTGTTGTATTAATCTTATCTTCTTTTGATCTTAATTTCTTTTTGATTAAACCAAGTTTTATTATTATTTTATTATTTTTATTCTTATTTTTATCTATTTTTATGTTTTAATCACTGTTATTTTAAAATGATCAAATTTAGTTATTATTTTCTTTGTTTTCTAAATGAGGGTTGCCCTTAATATACGTACTTCCGAGTCAAAATAAAGGTTAATTGATTGATTGACTGACACTCCTGACCATAAAATTATGGTCAAAACAAAAATGTAATAAAAACCAGTTTTCGCTGATCATTTTAGGCTGGTTTTGGTTATTTTAGAGAAATTGATCATTTGTTGATAATTTGTTCATCTAAAAATCTTATTCACCAGTGAAAGTCATGATTTGAATTTAGTTCAGGGATGATACACTTTAATCAACATCATTATTTCATGTAAATGTGCCAGATTTTGCCAAATGGCTAATTTTTTCAATTGCAGCCCATAAGTTTGAGTTTGAATTTAAATGTTTAAAGAGTTTCATCTGAAATCTAATCATCAAAACTGTGAAAAAAATCATAAGGTTTATTTCTCTGCACTACAGATTTTTCATTCACAATTCATTTATTAAGTGTACCATTAAAATATGAATAATAATAATAATAATAATAATAATAATAATAATAATAATAATATTAAAGAATCAGATCAATGTTGAGACCAAGGAAATGCAACGTCCACTTTTATTCATGTATCATTTCAGTTTTTTAGTCGGGCCCCCTGTTGATGTTAATGGAGGACCCGCTGCAGGTCATGTGACTGGCTGGGTCCACTGCAGTGTGGAAGACTAGTGATTTTGTTGTTGTTCTTTAAGCAGACAACAAATCCCAGTCTCTCCCACAGCGCTGAGACCACCCATCCCCACCCGGACCCTCAGAACTTCATGAAGAGGAGGACAGAAACTTCACACACACACACACACACTGACCCCTGATGGAGGAGACAAGTACTGACACTGTACAGCACAGCAACAGGAGGATGATATATAAGTGCTCAGCAGAATAAACAGCTGATATGGATGGATGGACAGATAGACAGTCAGATATATGAATAGATAGACAGATGGAAAAAAGATGAACAGACAGAAGGAGAGATAGATCAATGTCAGATCATAGATCATTGGATGGATGTATGTTTGGACAGGGATGCATGGATGGACAGATGAACAGAAAGATAGATAGATAGATAGATAGATAGATAGATAGATAGATAGATAGATAGATAGATAGATAGATAGATAGATAGATAGATAGATAGATAGATAGATGAGACAGATTGATGCACAGATGTATGGATGGATGGATGGATGGATGGATGGATGGACACAAGAATAGATAGATAAATGAGTGGATGCATGGATGGACAGAAGGAGGATGGAGGTTTTTCAATGACAGATTCCCTTTATGTGTCCAAATGTTTGTGGACTTAATGAATGCATTCAGCTACTTAGTCAAAGTCAAAGTGTTTTTTATTGTCATTTCAGCTATATACAGAGTACACAGTGAAACGAAACAACGTTCCTCCAGGGACCATGGTGCACATAAACACAGTGTAGACAGAACAATAGTGCAACAGTACAAAAGTGCAGACAGACAATACAACACCATACAGACAAAGAATAATAAATAACAAGACAGTGTGCAAATTATGCAGTGTGCAAAAAAGACCAGTGAGGTAGTAATTACCTCTATTACACAGTGTGCAATAGAGTCCAGTGAGGTAGTAGGATTTTTGGTGCTTCCATTTTCTGGGGTAAGTGGGGTAAGAGTGTGTGCATGTACAGAAAACCATCAGTTCAGTCTCTGCAGTTGAGGAGTCTGATGGCTTGGGGGTAGAAGCTGTTGCAGAATCTGGTCGTGCTGGACCGGATGCTGCGGTACCTTCTTCCCGAAGGCAGGAGGGAGAACAGTTTGTGTGAGGGATGGGTGGGGTCATTCACAATGCTGGTTGCTTTGCGGATGCTGCGGGTGGTGTAAATGTCCGTGATGGAGGGGAGAGAGACGCCGATGATCCTCTCAGCTGTCCTCACAATACGCTGGAGGGTCTTGCGGTCAGAGACGGTGCAGGTCCCAAACCAGGCAGTGATGCAGCTGCTCAGGATGCTCTCAATGGTCCCTCTATAGAAGAGTGTGAGGATGGGTGGAGGGAGACGGGCCTTTCTCAGCTTCCGGAGGAAGTAGAGACGCTGCTGGGCTTTCTTGGCTGTAGAGCTGGTGTTCAGGGTCCAGGTGAGGTTATCTGCTAAGTGGACACCAAGGAACTTGGTGCTCTTAACAATCTCCATAGAGGACCCGTCGATGTTGAGTGGAGAGTGGGTGTGTTGTGCTCTCCTGAAGCTCTCCTAAAGCTGCACCCACTGCTGAAAAACACAGCTTGTGTAATCCCTGTATTGCCAATAGAATAGGACTGTCTGGAGCAATGCCAGGCATGGGTTAGAGGTGTATAAACCCCCCATTAATGAGCTGTAGAGCAGTGGAGCAGTGGAACTGGGTTCTCTGAAATGAAGGAGCTCCATCCGCTACTTTTAGAGTGAGTTGGGGATTTGGGGATGAAGTGTGTTGGTGATTATACAGTATGCTGACCTTACTAATGACCCTGGAGCTGAATACAACCAAATCCTCACAGCTAAGCTCCAAAATATAGTAAAAGGTATTCCCTGGACAGTAGAGACAGTTACCCCAACAAAAGCAGGATTAACTTTTTTATTCTGTAACGGCACTTTTATTCTAATTCATTTTGTTATTTTTTCTTCTTTTAAATATTTTGTTTTAATCATGTTTTATTCATGCTTTATTCTCATTTTATTTCCAGTATGTTATTATTTTTTTTACGTTTTTAATTTGACTTTTATTTGTAAAAATCATGATTGAATCATGTTTTATTTATGCTTTATTCATTTTATTGTTATTCTTTTACACGTTTTTTTTCTTTTTATTTAACTTCTCTTTGCATTTTGTAGTTTGTAAAGCACTTTGAATGACCGTTTTGTATGAAAGGTACTATATATAAATAAACTTGCCTTCCCTTAATAAAATGGGAAGAAACAGTGGATGAGCAGGTATCCCAAGACTTTTTTATTCATATAATGTATTTTAGGCAGTTTTAGCCTGTAGACAGATGTCTCTGTAAAAATATTGTGTCTGTTCCAGCCGTTATTAAATATATCACTTTTAGACTTTTAAGACTTCTTTGACTGATTTTTTTATTTTTTTGACAGTGTGAATCTGGCAATATAAATGGAATCATTTTTTTCCATTGACTTCCATTGGAAATTAAGAACGTTTTCCTTCTTCTGTAAAGTTTAATTTTTTGTATGACAGTAAAAGTAAATATACTCTTTTCGAGCTGCAGGTTGTATTGAATAGCTGTGTTCTATTCCATATAATACACTCACCTCCCTATTCATTGCTTTCTTTCCTGCTGTAGCTCTGCTGTAACTCTCTGCTTGGAAACGCCTCTAGTGCCATATATATATATACACATCTCTGATGTGTGGAGACCACGTCAGTTTCTGAATCAGTTTCTCTGATTTTGCTGTTTATAGGTAAATGTTTGAGTAAAATGAACATTGTTGTTTTATTCTATAAACTACAGACAACATTTCTCCCAAATTCCAAATAAAAATATTGTAATTTAGAGCTTTTTTTTTGCAGAAAATGAGAAATTGCTGAAATAACAAAAAATATGCTTTTTGACCTCAAATAATACAAAGAAAACAAGTTCATATTCATAAAGTTTTAAGAGTTCAGAAATCAATATTTGGTGGAATAACTCTGGTTTTTAATCACAGTTTTCATGCATCTTGGCATGTTCTCCTCCACCAGTCTTACACACTGCTTTTGGATAACTTTATGCCTTTATGATTATTTTCCAGAGGTTTCCAATTTGGTAAAATCCAAGAAACTGGTATTTTATTTTATTGTGAGAAATGTTGTCTGTAGTTTAAAGAATAAAACAACAATGTTTATTTTACTCAAATGTAAACCTATAAATAGCATAGTGAATAGTGGTCTCTTAATTTTTTTCCACAGCTGTATATGATACATTACACCAGTCTAACTTTTTTTATAATCTCTTTTTCGGAACCAGATTAAAATAAAATACACAGTAGTTTGTTTAATTAAAGAAGAGTCGACACACAGCAATGGCCTTAAACCCCTTTATTGTTTCACATTAGTGATGTGTGATGGAATCTGAAAGGGGAAGGGGGGTAAAGGGTGGTGATTTCCCCAAAGACCTGTTTCTCACATCCCTCTATCTGAGCTTTTACTGGGCGGGCAGGATGGCCTTGGTCTGGTCAACCATGAACCTGAGCACGTCCTCCACCTGGGTCTGCACCAGGTCGGTGTAGGGGGAGATCTGGGCCTGCAGAGAGGCAGCCAGTGGCTTGATCTGCTCGTCGATGTTGGAAAGCTTCAGCTGCTCGTGGAGCTTCTCCACCATGGGCTGGAACTGGGCTCTGCTCTGCTCGACGTAAGTCCTGCAGAGAGACACAGACGCAGCAGTTCAGCACAGTGATCACGCCTGAGCTCATGCCTGACCCGTTATACAGTACTCTAATCTAAACTGTAAATATTCCATTTAATTTGTGATGAATGTTATTACACACTTTTTATAGAAATTGAAGTGCAATTAAAAGGCAATAAAAGTTATATTAAATACTGTCTGGACTATGACTTCATTCTAATTTAACCCTTTAAGGATCTGCATCCACTGCAATGGGCTTTATGTGTTTTTTTTCTTTTCTTCTTTTTATGTTTTATTGCACATAAAACAGATTGAGACCTGTTGACCATCAGAATAGACATTTACCAGCCAATCAAATTGCTGCATTGCTCTACCCACTTCACTATGAAAATATCCGAACACTAAGGAAAAACATGTCAGCACTCCAGCCAAGCATGCCTAAATTACACGAAATAGGGATGCAGCAAATATATAATAAAATTTAAATTAATTTTTTATATGGAAATAAATTAGTGAATAAATTAGTACTGAATAATGCCTAATTCATTTTATGTCATTTTCGTTTTTGGTTAAAAATGTTCAGTTTTCAATTTATATTTTAAAATATTCATATATATTTTTACCTTTGAAAAGCAGGACAATATATATATATATATATATATATATATATATATATATATATATATATATATATATATATATATTTAAGTTACGTTTTTTGTCTGTGGTTGTGATCAGGTGTAAAATGAATGGAACCCTGCAAAAGCCAACATACTAATCATACTAATACTAATTAGTATTAATTATGAAATAATATATAAAACACTGAATTTATTTTACTGATTAACTTATTATTTATTTCATTCATTCATTCATTTCTTATTTATTGTTCTTGTTTTTTAGTGCATTGCAATTAGAAAACTACACTCTACTATATTTTCTCTATCACTGGAACATATTTGGGTTTGAAAGGGTAATTTTTTGTGTTTGATATATCCATTGTAAAGATGTAAACCATTGCCTACAGTGCTTCGCAAAAGTATTTAAATTAGAGTAAAATTTTACTATTTAAAGAAGAGATAAATCCCCTTTCTGATAAATCTGTGTCTGGGAGGAGCTTAAGAAAATATATAATCACTTCAGAATACATTTTTACTGATAGGCTGTTTAACATATTGGCTGGCTAATGTTACTATTTGGTAATCTCAAAAACAGCAGTGGCTATGCTATAGTGCATTCTGGGTATTGTAGTAAAATAACTTTTAATTATGTAAACACAGAAGGTGTATTAAATCATTAATTCTGTCAGTAAAGCTGATAAATGCAATTATGTGTTATAAAATGTTAAATATCTTTATAAATACTATTTTAAGCATTCTAAAAATGCCAGTTCTGTATAGATTCTACACACAGGTGAGTGAAAAAGCTCAGAAACAGTGCATGTCTGAAACTCACTTGGCCATGTTGGCCAGCTCAGGTCCCTCAACTGTCTTCAGAGCATCGACCAGGCCCTGGAAGTACTGGCCCATCTTCTGCAGCTCCTCGGGCACCTCTCTCTTGGCCAGGCTGGCAGACTCAGAGCCTGAGATACAAAGTGCAACTAGGGTTAATGTCCTTAAAAATAAAATATGAACAGTATTGCTTCTATATAATTCTTATATTAATAATTATATTCATTATTAGTCTTATATAAAGCTTACCAATGGCCAGAGCAACAACAAGGGCAGCGATGAGGAAGAACTTCATGATTGCAGACTGACTGAGCAAGGCGTGCCTGCAATAGAAACACAATAAATGGATGGGTTATTTCATTTTTTTATATACCATTGCTACAAATTAAAAATATAAATATACAGCTCTGGGGAAAAAAATAAGAGACCACCTAAAATTGGTGAGTTTCTTTGATTTTACCAAATTAAAAACCTCAACCATCAAACCAAAAACCATCAAACCAAAAAGAACTGCTTGAATTTTTGCACCAGGAGTAAAGGCATAACGTTATTCAAAAGCAGTGTGTAAGACTGGTGGAGGAGAACATGCCAAGATGCATGAAAACTGTGATTAAAACCAGCGTTATTCCACCAAATATTGATTGAAATATTGAACTCCTAAAACTTTATAAATATGAAATTGTTTTCTTTGCATTATTTGAGGTCTGAAAGCTCTACATCTTTTTTGTTATTTCAGCCATTTCTCATTTTCTGTAAATAAATTATCTAAATGACTGTTTTTATTTGAAATGTGGAAGAAATGTTGTCTGTAGTTTATAGAATAAAATAACAACGTTCATTTTACTCAAACATAAACCTATAAATAACAAAATCAGAGAAAATTATTCAGAAACTGAAGTGATCTTGTTATTTTTTCCAGAGCTGTACATAAATATAATTCATATAAATATGTCTTTTGTGTGAATATAAACAAAGTAGTATTTGGCAAACAAAGTAACTTAATCTAGACTTTGTATAAAATATTATTAGTGTAGCATAATGAAAAAATTATTAGTTAAAAAGTAAATACAGCAAATATAGCAAACCAAATACAAAATAGACTGCTTTTAGTAATACTATAGTATCACTATATATAGATTTTATTGATAATATTGTTAAACAATTTGGTGAAAAAAAGTAACATTATTTAAACTTTAATATTAGTAAAGCATCTGAAAAAGAAAATGCCTAAAAAAACACTATACCAGTTAGTATTACATTAATAGCTTACAATATCCATTTTCTAAAAGTGCTATTTAGTTACTAATCTATTTAAGCACACTCTTGATTAAAATATAAAAAGAAACATTGCATTAATTGCAATAGATTAAAAGGTTCTCTAAAGATTTATACAACAATTAAATCAAAAGATTCTCCACCATAGAAAAGAATCTATATACAGCCATCTATAACTATGTTTAGGTTGGTAAAAGTGAGAGACACAGACTGGTAGCAGAGGTCTTACCTTCTCTGTGGGGTAATGTAGGACCTGAAGGTGCATTGTCTCAGGAGCTGAGGTCTTTTATACAGGCTGGGTCAGAGTGAAGAGCAGGGTTCAAAGGGTGATCTGAATTGATGAGATCACTCAGTGTAATGTGTGTGAGTATCGTTAGTGAACCTTGAGGCTTTATCTGGCACTGTGAAGTTTTAAAGTCAATGTTCAGCGATAATCTTTAACATTATCAGCAACACTAACTACACATAATGTACATTATTCCATAGAAATACAATAATTACCACCAATTTACACTGTACATACATGTTTTAATTATTAAAACACCTCAAATATATCAGTATATGTAATATTTGTCATTATGATATTGATTCCTGTTAAATGATTTCAGGCTGAGAGGCCTAACCAGGGGGTGGGTGTTGTGGTAAAATATTATATTACAATATTTGTAAAAAGTTTTTTAAAGGTATGAAGCAAGGCTGTAATCATAATATCTATTGTAGATATTTATATTTAATGTGACAGTCTGTAAGTTTTTAGTAAGAGTGTGTAGTTAAGCCTTAAGCATGCTAAAAAAAAAAGTATTTTTAAAACATGCATTGTGGTGCAGGCACCTTTCAGTGTAAATAAAGCTGGTGATTTTATTTATTAAAGGAACTAAAACTAAAACTGTCCAAACCAAACTAGCCCAAACTATGTACTAATATGTGAAATGTGTGAAATATTTGTGTAAATATAAACAAAGTAGTATATACCCTATACTTTGTATGAAATATTATTAGTGTAGCATAATGAAAAATTAATTAATAAAAAAAGTAAATGCAGCAAATAGCAAAACACATACAACATAGACTGCTTTTAATAAAAATCATGGTATCCCAATATCTATATTTTCTGGCTGATATTCTTAAACAATATGTTGAAAAAAATCTAACTTCATTATAAATATTTTAATATAATATAAAAACATCTGAGAAAGAAAATGCCTAAATTAAAGACTAAAACAGTTAGTATTACATTAATAGCTTAAGATCCGTTTTTTTTTTTAAGTTATATTTACTTATTAATTTGTACACTAAGTACACTCCTGGTAAAATAAGCAAACAAAATCCCAAACATTACATTAATTGCAACTGTTTAAAAGGTTTACAAGTCATTTCTAAAGCTTTGGGACTCCAGCAGACCGCAGTGAGAGCTATTATTCACAAATGGAGGAAACATGAAACACTGGTGAACCTTCCCAGGAGTGACCGGCTGACTGAAATTACTCCAAAAGGGCATGGACAAAATAATATTTTATTATTATTTTATCTTTATTTTACTTTATCTTTATATTTACCTGTTTTAACAATTGCTCATTTGGGTGGAACTGGATTGTGGGAATACAGTTTTGTTCCAACTCATGTACAGCATGTGATGTGAAATGACGTTACAGTTTTTTGACCTTTTTTTATTTAATTTGACTGGCTTTAATTTATGTATTTTCTTTCTTTGTCACGTTTTGGTTTGTTTTCAATCCCTCTGCACTTTATCAACATGCTTTTTATTGCTGAATTACGTTGATAATGATTATGTGTGCTGATGAAACCTGTGGCACAGTGACTACACAGCAGTTACATGTTAGTTTACTGTTCAGCAGGTCGAAGTCTGGTCTTGCCAACACGACTGTGGTTATATCAGCCGCTGATTGGCTTTATCTGCAGGTCGTGCTGGTGATACACGCTGACTAACGTTCAGCTGAAGTCCACTTTCAGTTTGATAAAAGGTCATGACCACACACTGACCTGTATCTTGGTTTTTTTGTCTGTTAGAGGATACAGTATTTTACCTGCTCATACTCAGTCTGATTTGGTAAGGGGTATCAAACTCATTTACATATATACATTTATTTCATTTTTAATTAATATTTTTTCAACAATACTTAAAAATCTAATTTATAAACCCTTTATAAACCCTTTATAAGGGTAGTCTTATTTTAAAGTGGTTTTAAAATAAGACTACCCTTATAAAGGGTTTATAAAGGGTTTATAAATTAGATTTTTAAGTATTGTTGATTAGGTTGTGAATGCCTTAAAACCTTTGATAAGCAGTTACAACACATTAATTAAAAAGGCAACAGTGATCCTTTGTTTGTTTAGTCATTTGACTTAACTGAGTCATTTCATTTATAGTAAATAGTTAAACATACTTACAAATATATAATATATAATATGACAAGTTTAATGCTGATTGATGGAAAACACAAAGTAAGATCAGTATCTAGAAATATATGAGGTTTGACAGTAGAAATGAGTGTTTGCCATTTTTTTAACTTAGTACTGTTATTTATTTATTAACTGCTTATTAATGAGTTTTAAAGTTTGTAGCCTAATTAATAACCATTAATAATCTCCTTTATAGACCATTCTTAACCCCTTTATAAAGGTAGTGTTATTTTAAAGTGGTACCACATTTTGCTATATAAGCATAGATGTCCATTGTGTATTATAAATATACAGTGAAAAAATAATAATAATTTGATCCCTTGCTGATTTTGTAAGTTTACCCACTGCCGTTGTTTTGTAAGAGCAAAAGACAAAATATATGATAAGGTGGACAGACAAGTAGAGCACAATAGACAATAAATACAGTACAATGTGCAAATTCTGCATTAATTAATACTTAATCTAATTTATCTGCTGTAACGTAGATTACTGTAGACAAAACTGCTGCCTGTTTTAATACCAGTTTCAACAAGTCCTCGTCTTCATCACTTAGCCTCACTTTTTTTTTCATCCTCAGGGGAATCCTACGTGGCTAATAACAATGCAAAACAACGGCATCATATGTTTTATGTATAGTATGTGCAAAAGTTGCAAAGAAATGCTACATTGGAAAGTTTGCACAGCTAATAGATCAATAACAGCACATTATTAATAATAGTGTGATTAACTAGCAAGTTACGCAACAGTTTGACTACAACTCTTCTGCTTTATATAACGCAAATAGTCTCAATCACTTAATTCCTAAATTCTGGTTTATACTTCTCTGTGAAGTCATCACACTGTCTATGGCAGGGGTGTCCAATTTTTTTTTCTTGGGGGCCAGAAGGAAAAATAAATGTGCAGTCACGGGCCACAGACTCTGTAATAAAACAAATAATGAAATATACCACTTATAATAATACATTTTCTTGATAACTATCATTTACACATTATTTTACTTGAGTTACTATCTTTACCTGTCATTGAGAGTGTTGTGTAAACTAAGATTTTCAAATCGATGTTTCATTTCATAATGTCTATTACTGATTCCTGACATATTAAACATACACACCTCCCTCTGAGCTCAGTTAAAAAACAGTCATTTTCCCAACGTGCCTGAAATTTTCTGCATTTGCTGTCTATTTTCCATTTCTTTGGAGCTGCCATGTTCTCCCAAAAGCTCAGGAACAATATTGTAGATATAATGAAGTGAGAAAAGGAGGTGAGGAGCGTTTTAGATTGAGTTTATGTGATAGCAACACCCAGCGTTCAAACTTTGAATCTCACATTATAAAAACCTGCTTAATAGCGGGCCTACTTTCAGTTTATTTTCAAAATATCTTGCGGGCCACTCCAAAAAAGGAAACGGGCCAAAAATGGCCCACAGGCCATAGTTTGGACACTCCTGGTCTATGGCATAACCTGTGGGTGTTTATACTTCTACATTTGTGTGTTTGTGGCTCTTCGTCGCTCCACATGTTTAAACCACAAAGACAGCTGCTGCTGTCTGTGTCACATGACGCGTAGTTACTAGGGCTGTCAACGGTAATGCTATGATTTCCTGTTACTTTTAGTCCTGTTACTCATAACAAAAAATAACAGGAGTGAGTGCCAGTAACAGGACTGAGTTTAAGTAACAGGAGTGGTTTTCATTTGGAAGAGTTACAACAAGCAAATGGCACCCATTTAGTGGAATGGCCCTTAAACAGTTATTGTTTGAGACTAATTTCATGATGCAAATATATATTATAGTCTGGAGACACTGAATACACATTAAGAACAGGCAGATAGAGAATAGAAATGTTAAAAAGTGAAGTGCTGTTTTAATTTTAGCAGGTAAAAAAGCAGGTGTTCAGTATAATCAAAATCTGTCCTAGTCCTTCGTTTTTTGGTGCCACATTTGTTGTTACGCTCACTTTTCCTCAACTGTGCTGCCTAAGATGTTGTGAAAGCCCTGTCGTTGTGATGGTTGTTGTATTGTACATATTGCACTACTGAGCTGCGGAGATGTCAGAGGCCTGGGCAGCCCTGTTTTTCTCTTTCTTTCTGCCTTTTTCTGTCATGTGTGAACCCCCATAGAGGCCGGCAGAATGGCCGAATTCACATTTAAAAACAGCACTTGTGCTCCTTCCAGTGGCGTCATCAAAGCCAATCCCAGTTCAATGGCTCAGTCAATTGGCCCGATGGGAGGCAGCGCATTTTCTAAAATGACCTTCTTCTGGGCGATTTGAGCACTCCAGCTCCCAGCATGAGCCGAAGTATTGAAACTAACATTGAGGAGATAATTGGGGCAAAATCTGAAAAAAAAAAACTTGCTTAGCAACGCAGCAAGCGAGAGAGACAGAGTGGGGTTAGAGGAAACAGTGAACTGAATGCAACTGAAGCAAGGGTGGCCATATATAGACCATATACGTATAGGATACAGGCTGCTATTTAAGATTATTAGATCACGATGAGGGGAATTTTATTGTATGCAGACACATAGTAGCAGGGTAGCTACTGTAAATATATATTTATATATTTATATATAAATATAAATGTTACTTGGGTCCTGCACTGACCTGTGTTATATGTGTTTGTGAGATCTATATAAACAAAGATAAGCGATAAAGGTATTTTTCTTGCAGTTTCTATCTCGTGTGCCTTATTTTTTGCACTATAGGGCGCACCGGATTATAGGGTGCACTTTCAATAAATGTCCAGTAAACATCTATTTCCATACATAAAGACACTACTAACTAGTAACTAGTAGAAACAGGGATATCGTCATGTTTTCCTTCTACATTCAGCAGGTAAAGCTATGCTAAGTAAACTAAAATGTAATTCTTAAAAAAAGCATTTTAGACTAGTCAGACAAGCAAACGAGTGCTGGATGTTCATCTACAGAGATTTCTTTCCTGAAAACTGTTTATTTGGGTGAGTAAAGTGCTTCTATTTATTAACAGTAAGCCTAGATTTCCAGATTTCCTCTAAAGCTGGAGCATTAGCAATAACGGCTAACCACTAGCAGTTAGCGGCTAATTCCACCAGACAATGCTACACTGAGGAACCCTGAGATTTCCTGTAAGCCGGGGCGATATTAGCTAACAGTCTGTCCCATGTTGCTTGTTCTAACACGGTAAACGTGCAGGCTACAGTCTGATATACTCGCCTCTAAACGGAGAAAGAGCTAGCGCTGTGGTTAGCAGCTAATGCTAATGCTGCTCCAGCAGTGCTAGCCAGAAAATGATCAACCCAAAAAGAATAGGGAAATTCACAATAAACAAAACAAGTGCTCAATGGTTTCAGTAGCTCCTTAAAAATATAACAGCATCACCCATATGAAAAAATGTATACAAAGCTCAAAATAGCATTTAATTGGTAGCACCTTAATAATGTTATAAGGCAGCTCTTTTGTTATTATGTTTTAATAATATTTGCATGAGTAAGACTCCAGATTTTTTTTCAATTGGTTGAACTGATAAAACTGTACCCTGATAGCAAAGAAGTGTGAAATGAATTGACATAATTTTTTGTTGCATCACATATTTAAAGGTTGATGATTTAAACTTTAAACTAAAGCTTGTCTTTTTAATTGACTTACTTGCACTTAAGGCAGTCAATCAAAGTCTGATGGAAACAATTGTAGGACATTATCACATATTATATAATATAAACTAAAATAAAATCAAAACCAAAAAACTATAGAATGCAAATAAATTTGAAAAGTTTTTAAATTGAAATGGAATTCTATGTAATTTCTTATTTTTAATCTGTCGCAAATTTACTAAAATACATCTATATAGTTATTTAGTTCCGTATATATACAAATGTTTGGTATACTTTTTTTTTGGTTAGCAAATTTCATCATATGTATATAGTATAGTATTATGTAAAATTATAATCAAATCTATTATTTTTTGAATTTGCGGTTAAATAAGAGGTAATCACAAATAAACAAAATGTATTGGTCTATAATGGGATTATCATTACTTCAATCCAAAAATGACAAGAAAATATACAATTTAACAAAGCTTGTCTGTAAAAAATGATCATTTTATAGGTAGGTAGTTTAGTAAGGAAGAAACTTTGTGAACTGAATGAAATAATTTTTAATAATTATTTTAATCCAGCTATTTTTAATAGTTTTTTCCAGAGGCGGCTGTACCTGCTGGAAGCCGGTAGGCGGCGCTGCCCGGGTTCGCCTCTCCTTTCTCGCTTTAACTGCGTCACCGGCGCGCATAGAGAAGAGCGCACTGCGCATGCGCATCACTGCTCACACGAACAGGCATCATGGCGGACGTGCTGGATCTTCATGAAGCGGGAGGAGAAGACTTTCCTATGGATGAGGATGGTGATGGTGCGTCTTTACTGCGGGTTTAACCCGCTGTTTAAACCGTGTGTGGTGTACTGTAGCTGTTCTGTAGCTGTGCGGGCGGGTAGTTTCTGTTATTTTGTCCGGACTGAGCGGTAAAGCTCGGTTGAGGCCTGGTCCGCCCGCCCTCGCCGCGACTAGCACGAGCTAAACCCGAACAAACAGACCCGGTTTAACCCGTTTACTCTCAGTTTAGCTTATTATCTTTATCTTATGTCGGGGTTTCCTATTAGTCTGCGTTATTTAGTTGAGGTATTTAAGAAAATATTCAGTAGTTTTCCAGTAGCTCCAGCTTTCTGTATTTTCTCTGTTAGTCTTCCAGTAACGAACACTCACACACTTAATAGAGACAAAAAGTTTGTGTAGTTCCACCTTAAATGATGCTGAATAGCCGCGCTGTTTAAGGTGGAATGGAAATATTCAGTAGTTGTCCAGTAGTTCCTCCAGCTTTCTATATTTTCTCTATTAGTGTTCCAGTAACGAACACTCACACACTTACTAGAGACAAAACGCTTGTTTAGTTCCACCTTAAATGATGCTGAATAGCCGCGCTGTTTAAGGTGGAATGGAAATAGTCAGTAGTTGTCCGGAAGCTCCAGCGTCATATTCACTCTTTTAGTGTTCCAGTAATGCCTACTTATTTTGCTTTGAGACAAAAAAAATCCTTCCACCTTAAATGCTGTTATGAAGCCAAACTATTTAA
Source organism: Astyanax mexicanus (assembly GCF_023375975.1). NCBI lineage: Eukaryota > Metazoa > Chordata > Actinopteri > Characiformes > Acestrorhamphidae > Astyanax > Astyanax mexicanus. The sequence continues at coordinate 115,225,445 of NC_064408.1, forward strand.
GGTGGAATGGAACATACCTAGTCGTTGTCCAGTAGCTCCAGCGTTCTTTATTTCTAAATATATTAGGAGACCAAGCTTTTCTGTTTACTCCAGTGTTTAGTTCTACCTTCAAGGGTGCTACAGCGGCTGCACTATTTAAGGTGGAATGAAGATATTCAGTACCTGTCCCGTAGCTCCAGCCTGTATTCCCGTGTTTTTTATACCGTAAATTTGTAATTTACCTACTTTGCCTAGAAAAAACAAACTTCTGTTTATTCTAGTGTTTAGTTCCACCTTAAATGGTGCTATCAGCCAAACTATTTAAGGTAGAATGGAAAATATGCAGGGGTTATTCAGTAGATCCTATATTGTTAGAGTGTATTAGTAGACGAAGCTTGCCTTTGTATTGCATTGTTTAGTTCCACTCTAATTGGTGCTGCAGCAGCTGCGCTATTTAAGGTGAAATTAAATAAATCCAGTAGCTTCTTGCTTCAGCTTCTTGTATTGTCTGAGCGTATTAGCTAGCTAGTCTAATGACTAGATTTAGCTAACCTATTGAGTTTGCTTGGGGACATAAATATTTGTCTATTTATTGCACTCTAGTTCCACATTAAATTAGCTGCACTGTTTAAGGTGGAATGAGATCAATCCGCTAGCTTCTGCTCTCAGTATTGTCTGAGTGTATTGGCGAGAGTTCCAGTAATGACTGCAGTTATTGTTAGAGTTTGCTTGGAAGCAAAGTTTTTTTTTTTTTTTTTTTTTTTTTGTTAATTGATGTTCTTCTGTATCAGCATCACTATTTAAGGTGGAATGGAAATATTCTGTAGTTGTCCATTAGCTCCAGCTTCATGTATTCTCTTTGCCTAGAGGCAAAAAACTCTACCTAAAATGGTGCTGATCAAATGCGTTATTTATAGTGGAATACATCTGTGTATTTTATTTTTTTTTGCAGAGAGCATCCACAAGCTAAAGGAGAAGGCAAAGAAGAGGAAGGGTCGTGGATTTGGATCTGGTAAGTAATATTGATTTTTGTGCAAAATAAAAAGTTTTCTCTCTTTATGGTTATAACACTAATATATTTCTTTTGACTGTACTCTGTAACTAAATATTTGTGTTTTAACACCAGAGGAAGGAGCGAGGTCCCGAGTGAGAGAAGACTATGATACAGTGGAACAAGATGGTGATGAGCCTGGCCCACAAAGATGTGAGTTATCAGATTGGATATTGGAAAGAATTGGCATGATGTTAATTGTTCTTAATACTGGTATTAGTCTTTAATACTGTTACCCCTCTCTAACCACCTAATAGGGCTGCAAACCTCAGCACCATCAAAGTGATTTTATAATGTTATAAATGTTTTCCAACATGTTTTAAGTATTAATGTTCCTCACTAAAGATATTCTTATAAATTAATCAAGCAGTTTACAACCTCATAAAATGAAATGTACATTTACACAAGTCATATTCTTTCCAGTATATTATATTATATTATGCGAAAAATGTTTGCACACTTTTCCCCCTTTTACACTAAATGTAGTGGACTCTAAACTACCTAAATGAATGAAAATGTTAAAAGAATGTGATTGAGGTGGTTTAAAGTGTGTGGAGCTTGAAGCCAGTCTGATTTACCCCATATTTCAGTAAATTGAGTGTTTTACGCAATTAAAGAAAAGCATCATTCTATTATTTTTGTTCACGCTGTATTTTCAGCTGTTGAAGGATGGATCCTGTTTGTGACTGGCGTTCATGAGGAGGCAACGGAAGAAGATATCCATGACAAATTTTCTGAATTTGGAGAAATCAAGAACCTGCATCTCAACTTGGACAGAAGAACGGGTTACCTTAAGGCAAGTCTGCAGCATTCCACCTTCAAACAATTTCTATATTTGCGTGCCACACAAATTAGGCGATATACTTCACATCAACGCAATTTTGCTATGAACATTGTCCATGTCAGATAAACACTCCCAAAAATCTGTAAAATTTTAGATTTACTGGAATTAAGAAATCCTTTACATTTCATGGAAAATCTATGTAAGAAATTGTATTTTAAGCCAGTTTGCTTCATTTCTATTGGTCATGAAAAAACAGCATTAAGAAACAATCAGCTACTTTTCACTATATTTACTTAATGTACACCTTCTGTTTAGACATACTATAATTGTTATTAAGCTATCTTTTCCTTACTTTCCCTAGAGCTAACACTAGTCATACGTTACTAAAACTGATACTAAAAAAAAAAAAAAAAAAAAGAATACAGAGAAACTACAAAACACAGTAATCTGCCTTGGTTTGGAAACCAAGTTTGGCCTCCCTAAGTGTAAAGCTGTGAATCCATGGGTTTGTCTTCTTACTAGAGGGATTTGTTGGGAATAATGTGTTCAGGCGACCACTAAGTGGCAGTATTTTATAAGAACAAACAGAGGCTTTCTTTTACTTAAGGTATTGAAGATGCATTGGGTGTATTTCCACATCTACTGTGTTTTACTGACGCACTTGAAATACTTAAATATTTGATTTTGATATTTATTTATTTATTTATTTTTATTTAAGTTATAAATGCTCAGCTGCATGAAAAATGGACAATACCCAAGTAAAAATAAAGTTTGATTGAGTGACACTAAACCTAAGAGAGTTATATCCACCCAAGGACTTGGTGTAGAATAAGAAATCAAACCTCTGGGGAAGGCAGTAGGAACCCACTACACTACCTCAGGGAGCCACATTTCTCTTCCAGCTTGTTGTAGATTTTGCCTCAAAGTATTAAAATAATATTGTATAATGTTAATTTAAATAATTTCAAAACATTATGTAAGCTGTTAATATATACAGCATGGGTCATTCATCCTCCTTATAACAAAAAGATCCACCCTGAATTAGTTTTTCTAATGCCATTTAAACAAATTTACATAAATCCTCCCACACAACAGCCTCCCCCATTCACTATGTTCTAAAGATATAAGAAGTGCTATTTGTATGAAGCACAGTACAGGCCATTCAAATAGAGGGCATTTGCATATCAGCAGCCTGTTTATCAGGTAATATAAAACCAAATTACACTTATATTGTAAGTGGACCTCGGGGAGAAAATAAGATCAATTAAAGTATGGTCATATTACTCAGAGCTTCATTTTGTACTGGTGTTTTCCTCACAGGGCTACGCACTGGTGGAATATGAAACGTACAAGGAGGCACAGGCTGCCATGGAGGGTCTGAACGGTCAAGATCTTATGGGTCAGCCAATCAGTGTTGATTGGTGCTTTGTTCGGGGACCACCAAAGGGCAAGAGGAGGTGAGTATCATAATACATTAGACTTTTATAACTTTTTTTTTTTTGTTTTGTTTGTTTTTCATTTACTGATTCAAGACCACAACCACAATCAAAATTGCTTCGTTTTTTGAACCATTGCATATTGTGTGTATATATACATTGTATACTCTAATTGATCAGGTTAGAAATACTTATCTATATGTATGCTTGGCATTATTTGTATTTTATAGATTTGAATTATTGGCTCTCATTTCTCTTGTTAAAGGATGATCTTAACCAAATATACAAACATGAGTAACAATAAATGAAAGCTAGTAGAGATGTAATGGTACACTGAATTCAGTTTGGGTTGGCTCTGAGTGGTCCGGTGGACTAAGGCGCTTCCACTATGATTGGAGGAATGCTGATTCGAATCCCGGCAGTGCAGTTTGCCATCAGCTGCTGGAGCCCTGAGAAAGCACAATTGGTCTTGCTCTCTCTGGGTGGGTAGATGGTGCTCTCTCCACTTTCACTCCAAAGGGTGATGTTGATCAGCACAAGGCATCTGTGAGCTTATGTATCAGAACAGAGTCACTGCACTTTCCTCTGAGTGCACTGTGATGATACTCGACAATGCTGCATCAGCTATGATTTCTTGAGATGACATTTAATGAAAGAAGGTTAGAAAGTCGCAATGTATAATAATAATAATAATAATAAGAGCAGTAAATAAAGTAAAGATGACGAAAATGTCGTTCACTCTGTGTAGATAACTAACTGCTATTATTTTGGCAATGCTCATATTTCCTACAATACCATGCTTTGGTATCTGCTGTTTATGGGATACACAAATGTATTATCACATTGCTTCGTGTCCAATAAGAACAAGGTCCTCTTTGTAATTGTCAGGGATTTACTGCACTGTTAGCAGTGTTTAGTATTTTGCACAGAATATGATGGTATGACTTCCTTGGTTTCATATGTCTTATGTATAAAATTATTAAAATTTTGGCTTTGTGCGATCAGTGAGAGGTCCCATTACTTTATTGAGAAAAATGGATCAAACAGCAGGTATGACGGGCACTCAGGGTACAGCAGAAAGAGTTAGTGTGTTATTCTTTAAATCTTCAGTGTGAATAATCAAATGTGTGTTTCTCTTCTTTTCTCAAAGGGGTGGAAGGAGGCGTAGCAGAAGTCCAGACAGAAGGCGACGCTGATTTCCTCTACTCTGCTTTTTACAGAGCCTTGTATTCCACACACAGTGTGACAGCATGTGTTTCTCTAATGGGCTGTTTTTAGATTTTGGTGTTTTTGTTATTTTCTGTTTTCCGTATTGCCACCAGCTGCAGTGTGTAGCCTTCTTTGTAACGAAGACCGAACGAACTCTGCAGCAGCATTTGTAATATTAAAGTTACGTTGTCTGTATAGTATTGGTTTTACTTTTAATTTTTTGTACAAAATTAAAGAAACTGGTCCTTTAAAACCTGTGTAGGTTTCCAATGTCTCATAGCACCTATAGTAATACACAGTCATTAATTTTAAATGGTGCTCATGTGTACACTTTCAATAAATTTTTGTTTGGGGCTATGTCTGTTTCTCTGGTAAATTTGTTCAGCTTTTAAGAAACACAAACTTTTCTTTTACAGAGTTACAATGTGGTTGTTCTGACACATTCAGTTTTTAAAAATTGGAAATGTGTAAAATTAGCAGAATAACTAACTAAAGTTTCGTGATGTTTAGTAAATAATGGTTCACTTGATTGCAATGAAGCAGTTGCATTAAATCATTTATAATATGGTGGAGGCAGACAGTGTTTTCATAAGAGTATTTGATTGCATGTACGTATTTGAAGGATGACCTTATCCCCAGGGCACCAATAGACATGGTGCCAATGGCTATATATAGATATAGATAGATATAGATATAGCTATAGAGATATAGATATTATTATTATTTTTTTTCCCCAAAGAGTCGTATTTTGTTGCCAGTACTTCTGTACAGGGACTAGACAAACTGCATGTGCAAATTTCTATCAGTAATGAGTGCAACTTACTGTAGCTGAATACATTCTGTAGACAGAAATTCCATAAATGTGTTCAGTGGCACTTTAAATCAATTCTTTAGTGGAACATTAGCAGAAAACATCTCTGATATAGTGAAGAATTTGTAGTGGATTAAAGGGTAACTAAACCCCCTGATTTTAGCTGACTTCACCCTAAGCTAAAATTGGTTAAGGCTTAAAAAATGAGAGGGGCACTGGGTGAAGTATGGGTTTAGAGGTGGGGCAGGAGGGAGAGCTGATTGGTGGAGCCTCTGATAGCGGTGAGACGCAGATGGTTGGACATCAGCAGGGGTTTGGTATTACTGATTAGCTGATCTGCATATTGTGATGTGTCTGCGTACCAAAGTACGCGGACACGTCATCCTCGCCTATAAGCACAGTTGAACCTGCCCCAATAAGCCAGCTTTAAATTCATGTTTATAATGGACATTTTATTCCTATTTGTCTAGGTCCAACTGTCAGTTTGCACGTGTAAAATCATTCTAAATTTCACCTCTAGCTGAGTAGTCTGAATCACAGGGCATGTTCTTGCTTCTCCTGTGTTATTGAAGATGCATCAGACGTTCAATAGGTACAGCCAGATAATCCACCATTTATTTCACACCATGCTGCTGTTCAATTTGTAGAATGACAGTACAGTGTTTGTTAGCTAGTCTGCACTACTAAGCTTGTTAGTCTAAACTTAGTGTATCTTGTATTGAAAATCTATATTTTATATCGATAATTTGGAAGAATTTTTACTTTGCAAAATAGAAAAAATAGAATTTTGGTCTACAGCCCCCTTGCAGGACCACTGTGGCCCACAGGTTGAAAAACACTGTTGTAGCGTATGCTTGGGAGAAATGTCTACCACGGTAAAGTTATTCACCGTTTGGTTATGAAAGCTACTACATTTTATACATTTTAAAATATATAAAATTTAATAATTCGTAGAATTGGCAGTGTATCATAAATATAAAGCGTGTGTGTGTTTGTTGCCACCTAGCTGTATCATACACACTTGTTTTTATTATTCTGTGTGATTCGGTTTGAAAGCTATTACATTTTACAATGTATATAATTTAATAATTAGTAGAATTGGCAATGTATCCAAATTTCAAAGAGTGTGTGTGTTTCCTGACACCTAGCTGTATCATACACACTTATTTTTAGTGTTCTGTGTAATTCGGTTTAAATTCTATTGATTTTTTAAATATATAAAATGTAATATTCACTAGAATTGGCACTGTATCCAAAATATAAATGGTGTGCGTGTCTGCTTCCACCTAGCTGTGACATACACAGTTGCTGAAATGCTATTGAATTTGTGAATATATAAAATATAATAAAAAATTAGAGCATTTTGCATAATATTAATGGGTGTGCAATTTTCCTCATGACTCAAAGTATACATCTCCGTTATTCTGATGTGTATGAACCCTAAGGATATGGAGCTATTGGTGTGTTTTTTTCTTAAAGCCATCTATTCTTATGTGGGAACATTAATAGGCATTTTTATGCACTGAAGTGATTTGGAGGTAAATAAATGAGTGTGTACAGATGTAGAGGTGGTCTAGAAGTACATGCATTTTATTCTGACAGGAAAAGTGCGCTTAGTTTTTCGGTATTAACGCTAAAAGGGCGTTGCGCAAATTTCACCCAAACAGTAAAAGGAAGGGTGTGCGTCACTCTCTGTGGTCGTACTGTCCTGACTATGTAAGTATCTGCTGGCTACCATCCTCCGTTCAGAAGTTATTAGAGCCGAAAAGTCGAATATCAAAAATGAAACTAACTTTACCGTGGTGAAATGTCTGAGGTTTAAATAAAACAGGCTTCTTCAAAATCCTCTCTAATCATGTTCTAATCATCTGCAACTAATGCACTGTACCTGAGTCTAATTTTACACAGTCCTGTAGTAATAAGTAGGTGCTTTTTTATAAAAGGCGTATTTAAAGGGGACATGAAACATTTCAGTTTGTACAAGTTTTCTAAGGTATTAAATATAATGGAATTTATTTGGGGGGGATTTTTTAATATAAAATGTTTACACACTAAATTATAATATATTTATGTTTGTTATGTTTGAGCTAGGGCGCCGCCATGTTGCCCGTGCAGCACTGGTGACGTCACGAGGTTGGTTGGTTTAAGATCCCAGGCATATAGCTACAGGAAAAGAGCGTATTGTTTGTGGAGATTATGGATGAAGATGAAGCTGAACTAGGCTAACATGGAGCATTTGCTCAGAGATCTTTCCTGTATAAACCTGAGCAGAACTTTTCAGATGCTTTTCTGAGAGCGAGACGTTTTGGGAGTGTTTATTCTCTCTCTACGTGGAGCCGTGCAGAACCCTGCAGCGCGTCCACAGCAGGTAACGTACTACCATCCAGTTAACCAGCTATTTTATATACATTTAGCTATTTAACATGCAAAGTCCAGAGTTCATTAAGACTGAATGAAACGAACATGATTTAAGTGGATATTGAAACATCCAGGCGCTGTTTGGTTGCTAAACCGTTCAGTTTAGAAGTTAGAATGCTTACTGGGTACTTAGCTTCATCTAGTTAGTGTTAGCTAGTTAGCTAGCGTTGGCTAGCTAGAATAAGATAGCTAGCTAAGTAGCTAACGCTAGCTATGTTCTCTTTAAATTGTCAGTTTATCTAGACTTTCGGTAACGGTACCTCTCGCTGCTCTGCTGGGTGAGCGCGTTGTTTGGCTCGTTCCGTTCGGCTCACAGCTGCTGCTCTCAAAGTAACGTTACCATCAGTCGGACGGTCTGTACATTCCAGCTGATCAGAGGAAAAATAAAAAACGGAGGAAAAAAGCCTCGGACTTCAGCTTATTTATCCGGCGCTAATGCTCCTGATTCAAACCCCTCTCCTTCACATAGTCCTGGTCTAGAAAGTGCTCGCCACTAACCCCTAGCGTTGCAGCTAACTGGAGGATTCTCACGCTTCAGCGCTGCGAGCCCCGCTGAAGGTATGAAAGTGAAAGTGAATATTTCTCATTCCTCACCCTATTAAAATTCACTACTCCCAGTATTACTACACACAGGGGCAATACAAAAGTGCCACCCCGCTCTGCATTGAGTTTTGGTTTGGATTTTATTATTTATTGAGGAGCTAAATTTTTATTCTCATAGATTATAGTAGTGAGGCGTTCGGGAACCAACCTCGTGACGTCACTTTCAGCGCTGGGACAAGATGGCGCTGCCCTTACTTAAAAAAATTACATTTAGATTGCTTATTATTTTAATTCCGCTTCACTGACAACTGTTAAACTTATAAAATTTCTTAGAGTGAAAATACATATTGTGAATTAAACGAAATACTTGAAGTGTTTCATGTCCCCTTTAAAGGGGTCGAGTACATTCCAAGTATGGTAAAAATGTAATTAATCAGTTAAACTGTTTAATCTATTTAAACCATAGTTTCAACACAACAGTTGAATTCAGTTTATTAACAGAATTAACAGTTTAGTTATTTCACCCCTAATTAATATACCGTCAATTTATCTTTTTACACTATTGATTTATTAATTTTCACTATAATGAGAAGTTTGACATTTTTGGCATCAGAGGCAACAAAGATGACCAGACAAAAAAAAACTAATGTTTAAATTACTGAAACATTCCTACATAGATCCTTGTTAAATTCAATGTTAATTATAATTTTAAATATTAGAAAATGTTAACCCAGTAGATTAATACTAAAGTCACCCAAACTGAAGGAAAACTTAATGGAAAATGGAAATATTTCAGAAAAGTGTTAAACAAACCAGAATATGTTTTATATTATAGATTCTTTAAAGTAGCCCCTCTTGCTTAGATAGAGACATCTTTGCACCTCTTGGCTGGATTTTCTCAGTCAGCTTTATGAGGTGGAATACAGGATTTCAGTTAACAGCTGTGCTGAACTCGCCAAGAGTTAATTATTGAATTTCTCCTCTTCTTAATGTGTTTGAGAGCATCAGATGTAAAGTTGTGAAGAGGTAGAGTTACAGGTATACAGTGAATAGCTCTATTTGAGGAATGTTCCAATCCGTATTATGGCAAGAACTACTCAACTAAGTAAAGAAAAAATACTTAAAGAAATGAAGGTCAGTCATTCTAAAACATTTCAAGAATTTCACTGTCACAAAGACCAACAGAAACATTATGATAGAACTGGCTCTCATCAGGACCACTCCAGGAAAGGAAGAGCAAGAGTTACCTTAGTGGCATAGGATAAGTTAATCAGAGTTAGCAGTCCCAGATTAAAGCCTGCTTAATCAAGTTTACAACATGATTCAATATTTATTCCTTCATATTTTGGAGGACTAGTATTAATTTAAAATATAGGGGGAAAAATAAAATAATAAAACATTGAATGAAAAGGTGTGAACAAAAACCTTTGATTGGTATTGTGTACATAAAGCTTTATTAATAGTTAAAAAATATATAATTTTAATATGATTATTGTTATTTTAAACTTATTTATCAAATAAATGTTTTTTTTTATAAAAAGTACTGGAAATGAGAATGCTGTCATTGTGGAATTTCTTGTGTGACTCTTTCTGTTTTTAGACTCTGAGTAATGATGACGGCGCGCGGTTTAACGAAGTGATAAAATGATGACACCCATCAGCAGCATCGCCCACATTTTTCCAGCATCATCGCGATGATGTCATGACGGAGTTGGTCCCTGAAAAAAACCCTCTCATTTACCGTCAGTCACGAAGCAGCGGCTCATTCATTGGCTGTGGGGACTATGGCCCGCCCACCTAAAATACGGAGAACCAATCACCGTGGAGAACAGCTCGCTCTGGTCCGCTCTGGCTCGCTCCGGCTCTTTGAGTCATAGCGCTCGGCGAATCTGCACGGCGATTGGCTGGCCGGGATGCCAGTCGAGCGCGACGGCGTGTTCAGATTGGCTGATGTTTTTTCTGAGCTCGGGTGGGCGGGGTTTACTGCGCCTCGGTTGACATTGTTGTTGTTGTGGGAGTAAGAATGTAACTACTTTATGTTTAAGTCCGTTTAGGCGCTGGAAACAAGTGCAACTTTTGGATTAAAGCGGCGCGGAGGGAGCAGGAGAGCCGGCGGCGGTGCTCTGCTGGGCGGGGAGGGCTGGGATGGGCCGGTGAGGGAGAAACTGGAGCTCCGAGGCCGCTGAAGCTCGAGCTGAAGGTAGGCAGACAACGGCCACTACTCCGCTAACGGTCGGCTAGCCAGCGCTAGCCCTGATACAGACAGGCTAACACAAACGGGCTGTTACGAAACCTGCCGGGCAGCTGCCGGAGCCCCGAGCTGTTTATAAAGTTACTAAACATCATATTAAACTCTTTAAAAGCGAGTTAAAGGAGATATTAACTAAAACTAGAAAGTCATTCCACAGCTAGACAGTTCAGCTAGCCCACACTATAACTTCTCCTCCTTCATTTACAGCAGCCTGGCTGCTCCAGTAACGTTATAGCTAACTAGCTAACCTAGGTTAACTAGCTTTAAATAACTAGCGTTAGCTAACTAGCTTCACTTAACTAACTACAAGCGGATGGTGTTAACAACTTAGCTTTCTAACTAGCAAATATGTTTAAAAGCCAACTTTAAACGATGATTATCTGCGTGATGTGTGCTTTCCAGTGCTTAAATAAATGCTTAAACAAGTGTTTAACAATTTTAGGAGCCCAAAAGTGTAACCTTACTAGCTAGATAAGGTTAATTAGATTGCTGACTATATAGTTAACTTACTAAAGGAAATCTATTTGTTTTAAATGATCACATGTAAGTGTAAGAACCTATGGGGTGAAATGGGACCAAACCCAAGTGCCGTAGAAAAGTGTAGAATGAGAGCAAACCTAGCTTACATAGGTTAGGCTAGTTAAATTGCTAGTTACTATAGAAAACCTCATTGTGTTGAAAAAGCTTCCACCACTTCCCACATATAAGTTAGCCAACTAGCTAGTTGTTAGAACCAGTAGGATGAAACTCATGTCCTTCAGTTAAAGAAACCCATCGGCTCTTCTGGATAGGACCATAATGACTAAGGCCAGCCTAATATACATACAGCCAGTTATTAGGGCCGTTGGGACCAAACCCAATTGCTGTTTAACAATTTATAAGTGTAAGAACCCTACTTTCCACATATGGCCAGCTAGCTCTGAGCCTGGAAGTGTAGAATGAAATTTGTTCACTCAGCAAACCTAGCTTACCTAGGCTAGGTTAGTTAGATTGTTAGTTACTATATAACACTTCATTTTTGTTTTAGATAATCACACATAATGTGTAAGAACCTAGGGGTTGACGTTATCCATCACTTCCCACATATAGCTTGCTAGCTAGATAGCTAGTTGTTGGGAGTGTAAACTGGAGACCAATGGGATCAAACCCATGTCCTTCAGTTAAAAGAGCCTGTCTGATCTGGATGAAAGCATCATAATTAAGGCCGTGATGTTTTCTAATGGTTTATGATTTTTATGTACTTTATTACTTTTATCCAACTCATTTTAGAAGCCCAGGTGTGGTTCACTCAGCAAACCTATTTAGAATGCTAGTTGACATAACTTAGAGCTTCATTAATTTAGATAATCATATACATTGCTAACATACTGTTTATTATAAGGGTTAAAATGGTCCCTCACCACAAACATATAGCGAGCTAGTTGTTGGGAGTGTAAACTGGAGACCAATGGGACCAAACCTATGTTTTGATGTTAAAGCAGCCCATCTGCTCTCCTGGATAGGATCACTGATTACTAAGGCCATGATGGTCTGGCCAAACTAATAGATATTTCTTTAGATTCTCTTATGGTTTATGATTAACAGTGCTTTAATAATGGCTGTTTAACTATTTTAGGAGTGTAGAATGAGAGTTGTTCACTCAATTGTTCACTTAGTTGTTGGTAGTGTAAACTTGGAACTAAGAACTTGGTCCCCAGTTTACACTTCCAGCAACTAGCTTGCTAGCTAGCTACTGTATATGTGGGTAGTGATTAATCATTTAAACCCCTATAATAAACTGTATGTTAGCTGCTTGTATGATTATTTGAAACAATAAGGCTCTAGGTTATGGTTTGCTGAGTAAGCATCCTCGTTCTGCACATCTGGGCTCCTAAAATGAGTTGGATAAAAGTTAACTAGGTTTGCTAAGTAAACAGCTCTCCTCATGCATAAACCACAAGAAAACCTAAATACATGTCTATTAAGTTGGCCAGCCCATTATGGCTTAGTCATCATGGTCCCATCCTTGTGACCAAACCCATGTCCTCCAGTTAAAGTAGCCCATCAGCTCTCCTGGATGGGCCCATGATGACTAAGGCCATTATGTTCTCCTATAACACACTGTTTGTTATAGGGGTAGTTGTTAGGTGTGTAAACTGTTAAAGCTAGCGAACTTTGTGCCCTGCTTTTCTGTCACTGGACGAAACCCAAGTCCCCCAGGAGCTCATCAGCTCTCCTGGACGGGACCATGATTAATAAGGCTACGAGGAAGGAGTAGGATCTTCTTTCATTTGTCTCATACTTTCAGATAATGTTATGTAAGAGATATCCAGGCAAATGTACATTTCTATGGCAGAGTTGTTGACTCAGCAAATCCATAACAACTGTTATGGACTGTCATTATTGCATATAATACATTTTTGTGGGGTGTGAAATGATCCATCAAAACCTACTATCCCATTTCCTCCAGTTAAAGCACACCATCAGTTCGCTTTCATGGGACCATAATAATCACTATGAGGAGACTATGAGGAGAAAGATCTCCAACTGTGATTTGATTTGGTGATTTGAGGTGATTTACTTGGGATGAGCTGGAGCTTCACAGCATGAAGGAAAAGCAGTAACTGTTGTTCAGCACCTCCAGAAACTCATTTAAGTCACTGAGAAAACTATTCCAGCTGACTCTACCTCATGAAGACACTGAGATTAAAATACTATGAGTGGACATATCAAAGCTCATCAATGCTAAATGTGAAACTTAGAACATCATATTCTGGTTTGTTTAACACTTTTTGATTACAAAATAATTCTGCATGTGTTCCTCTGTAGCATTAATATAGTCTTTATTATTCCATTTACAGTGTAAAAAAAAAAGCATAAAAAGAAAGAAAATGCGTTGAATGAGAAGTGATATGTCCAAACTTTCGACTGGTATAGTGGTGTTAGGATTGCAAACTAAAGCATGAATGGGATCCTAACTCAGGCCTTGATGAGAAATATCTCCATTATATAAACACCTGTGAAACAGTTCAAATCTGATTAAGACTCTCTTCACCTTTAATTGAAGTGTAAAACAATGAAAAGTGTGCCCCAAGCTGTCAGATACTGTTATGTAACACCTAACCTAATAGACATGGAGTCTTTTCTAGACTCAGTTGAAATAATTTACTCAAGTCATCCCACAACGCTTCATCTCATCATAGCAGGCTAAAAGTCTTTGCGTTGTTGTTGGCTTGGTTTAAAGAGACAGTGTTGTGTATTTTCCCTCCTAACTAATTATAACCCACTCCTATCCGCTAGAGCTTGGTGTAGAGGAGAGTTGGATGTCAGGGGTTGTCAGTGAAAGTGGATTGTAAAGCTAAAGCTAACCTGGCAGAGTGGATTAAACCACCACAGAGGCTTCTGAGGAAACACTACTGCTCCAGGATTCTCTAAACGCACTGTATCTGTTGAGGTTCTGTCCTGACACATACTGACTGTATCTGATGGTTTCTCACTGTATCTTACTGTATCTCTTATACTGGAATTTCCAACTTTGATTCAGTACTTTCAAAACAAAATTTCTCGGTAACACAAGAAGGAGGGTTAGTGGGTGGATGAGAATGGTAATTTCCAGTTGGATTTTTAAAAAATACAGATGCTTTAAATAGTAAGAAGTAGATTGTGCACAAGCAAATGGGCTTTTTAAAAAACAGACCAAATTAAAGTTTATATCTGTCTTTTTTAACTTTTATTCAACATATATGTTGAGTCATTTTTGGAAACACATACATTTAGAGAGCATTTAGACATGGAGTTCCTAATATAAGCATTATAACATAACTTTAGTAATAAATAGGAGATATTTTTAAAGCCTGTTCTTGTAACAAAGTAGATAAAACACAATCGTAATGACTAGAAATGAAAATGAACTCAAAACTGTTCTTTTTGTCCTTTTGTCCAGTCAGGTTGTAAGTAGTAGTAAAGCTGTAAAGCCGAGTATATCAGACTGTAGCCTGCTGCTAATGCTGGCTAGCGCTGCTGGAGCAGCATTAGCATTAGCATTAGCCACACACTTTGTTAAGCGCTAGCTGTTTCGCCGCTCAGAGGTAAGTATTATTGGCCTGTAGCCTGCGTGCTTAGCGTGTTAAAACAAGCTTACTGTAAACAAACGGAAGTGCTTCACTCAAATAAACAGTTTTCAAGAGAGAAATCTGTGTAGATTAACATTCAGCACTTGTTTGACTTTCAAAGAACATGTTTTTTTTTAAAGATTACAGTTTTGTTTACTCAATTAGGTTATTTTTACAGGTCTCACCGCCCAGCGGCAAGATCAGCTGAATTAGAAGGGAAAGATGGTGACACCCCTGTTCCTTAATAGTGTCGTATAATGCACCTTATAATCCAGTGTGCCTTGTAAATGAAAATAAACCAGAAAGCATCAGGAAAATGCACTTAACTGTGGAAGTTCTTAACCCTACTGTCACCATATTTGACATAGAAAAACGCCATGTAACGTTAGTTTTGTTAGGTCAAGTCCTTCTCATAATAAGCACAGTTCAATAAAAGGACAAAGTCTTGTTTTCCACTATTATCTTCTTAATATCGTCTGTCTATCTAAAATGGAATGATTTCTGCCTACTTATAAATCATTTTTTGATTTTTATCTCTCTCTATTCAATCTTTATACAATTTAATAGCATCTTCCCTCCCTGTAGCATCAACAAAAGGCACTAAACAGCACTCAAATCTCTCAAATCTCGCCTGACACCATGTTTAGCTCAGAAATGCAGCACATTCCGGAAGGAAAATGTGTTATGATTTCTGTTTCCCGCTGATTATCAAATGGCCAGCTTCTTTCTTTCTTTCTGTGCTTTAATATTTATCCAGTGCTGTTTGTGAGAGCGGCTCTGAGCTGGAGGAACGGGAAGAGTGCGTGATACTCCCATTACCGCGTTTGCTGCAAAGCGAAGGCTTGGGCCACTTGCCTGCCACGGCCAGCATCCTCACAATGAGTGCATAGGGTTACACTAGGCCCTGAATTATTCAGCTCTTTATTTACAAGCTCTTTTGTCAGCTTGTTGTCCAGAGTAGGCAGCCAACCCCAAACATGAAAGTAGGGCAGGCAAACAAAGTCTGTAGTTTTTGGGCCTGTAGGCCTCGTTTTGCTTCCTTTTGCAGGCAGAGGGAAAGCACATTATTGATAATGATAGCGAGGCTCCTGTAGCTTTGCTCTGGTTTATACACACACTGAGAGTTAAAGGATTGCTCAGGAACAGCTCTGTTTGGCTGGTAGAGTTTTGAGCAGTTTGGTATTGAATACACATCTATAGAAAATAAAACTTCTTTACAGTATCTTCCTGACGTAAAGCAAATTCAAGTAATTGAGCTCCTGAGCTTGTCTGTAGTTCTACACTGCCAGGAGAAGTGTGGTGATGCTGCTGGATTGTGTTTTTTAAATAAAATAGAAGATTTTTTTTACATAAGTAGCAGCTATAAAGTTATTCACTGACAGAGAACCTTATATTACATTGTAGATACATATACAGCTCTGGAAAAAATATGAGATCACTTCAGTTTCTGAATCAGTTTCTCTGATTTTGCTATTTATAGGTATATGTCTGAGTAAAATAAACAGTGTTGTTTTATTCTATAAACTACAGACAACATTTCTCCCAAATTCCAAATAAAAAAGATTATAATTTAATGCATTTATTTGCAGAAAATGAGAAATTGTTTAAATAAAAAAAAAAAGATGCAGAGCTTCAGGCTTCAAATAATGCAAAAACAAAAGTTCATATTTATAAAGTTTTAAGAGTTCAGAAATCAATATTTGCTGGAATAACCTTGGTTTTCAGTCATGCATCTTGGCATGTTCTCCTCCACCATTCCTACACACTGCTTTTGGATAACTTTATGCCACTCCTGGTGCAAAAAATTCAAGGAGTTCAGCTTGGTTTGATGGCTTGTGATCATCCATCTTCCTCTGGATTGTATTCCAGAGGTTTGCAATTTGGTAAAATTAAAGAAAATCATCATTCTTAAGTGATCTCTTATTTTTTCTTTCTCTTATTTAACCAGACAAAGTTATTTTTTAATAGAGAAAGTTCAATATTTCGTCCAAAGCAAAGAGAGTTTATCCTGCTTTTGTTGGAATAACTTTCTTTAATGTCCAGGAAGGCTTTCTTCTACATCCTAGAACATTGCTGTAAACATTTGATTGCACCACGCCTAATCCACAAGTACACCCCAATGAAGTACTGGATGGATCTCAATTATTTCCAAAGAACACCTATCTACTGCTTTATAGCTCAATGCCAGGAGGATTTATACCCCTCTATGAGCCAGTAGGTTCATGTTCATGTCATGTAATTCTCCAGAATGTTGTATTGTACTGGCAGTACTTCTCTACAAGGACTAGACAAGATGTGCGTCTGCATGTCTGTATCATCCTAATTAAAAAAAAATGTATTAGAAAGATTTTAGTGTATGTAGTCTATGGAGAATTGTGCTTGCTGGTAGAGTTGAGTCAGCATGTTGTAGGTTTAAATCCCAGGACTGACTGCTGACTGAGTACTCCTGGTTCTACTAGATGGATAAGGCACTTAAACCCCCGCCCTCAGTGCCCCAGGCTGCGCTGTTCAGCAGGCGACATTGTGCTGCTCCCATACCGGACAGTTAGTCAGCAGAATGGCTGCTTGTAAGTGGATCAATAAAATAAACTTTTAGATTACGGAGTGATTATGTTGCTCTTCTGGACAGTATTGGTCCAGTTAAATGAGTGTGGAAGTGGCACACCTTGGCAAAGTGGATATGTCTCCCTAAATCTTATGTACTTAGGTATGTGCAGTTGTTTGTACTGATGGTCTTGTATTGTTTAGTCATTCAGAAATGTCTCCAGCGATGGCTGCACAATATTCAGGGTTCATACGTCCATGAAAAACCTGGAAAAGTCATGGAATTTGAAAATAGCCATTTCCAGGCCTGGATAAATTTTGGAAAAATAAAAAAATATTAAAAGTTTTGGAAAAGTCATGGAAATTTGCTCTACAAATCTTAATAGAAATTTTTATTTATTATTATGAGCTAACAACATACATCAGCTCAGAGTTAATTTAATAATTTAAGCTTACACAATGGATCTCTCAGCATTTTATCTGATTCATTTTAGACCTACTATAATCTATTTTATTTATAGTTTTTGTTGATTTTTGGTTTTATTGTCCATTTCTGCACTGATGTTTTAAAAATCGTATAGTCTGGAAAAATTTGCCTTATTTCCCTTTTAATGGGGAAGCTGCCTAAGTAAACAAAACTGTAATTTTTAAAACGAGCGCTGGATGTTAATCTACACAGATTTCTCTCCTGAAAAACATTTATTTGAGTGAGTAAAGCACTTCCATTTATTTACAGTAAGTTTAATTTTTTTTATATTTTGTCTAAGCGGGATATGAGGGCCACCCTATAGTGCCCAATCAGTTCATCCCACGTAGTTTGTTTTAACACAGCACCTTGGCGAAAGAGCTAGCACTGTGGTTAGCGGCTAATGCTAATGCTGCTGCACCTAGCCTTAGTGCTGGAGAAACTTCACTGAAAACTCATCCTTTTAACACTGTGTCGTTACTGCTACCTAATAACTGACTGGTAGAATTCATACAAAAGTCACATTAGATTATAAGAGACCCTGAAGATTTGCGGGAAAATTAAATGATTTTAGTTGCGCCTTATAGCCCGAAAATGATGATAAAGTAAATGCTATTGGGTGGCTGTAATCAGTCTCTGGCAGATATGTCAAAAAATATAATTGGATTTTTTCCTTTTGTGTTTGATTTGATATGCCTTATCACATTGTAGATTCTGTGATGTGACTGTGACAACGGTGCTGAAACAACACATTACTCAGCCTTAGCTACAGGAGACTTTCCTGATTTGTGTACATCTACAGTCCTTACTAGTCCATATTAGTTTTGCTTTGAGGTCCTTGGGCTCTTTCCTTTGGTCTGTGTTTCGCTCAGCCCAACCCCTTCTATTTTATGTGGTACAGAAAAGCTGCAAGCTGTGGCCAATCATGATCACTAACAGGAAGTTAAGAAACCTTGACGAGTTTATAAAACACTTTGTAACTTTCAGCACCACTGCATTTGTTATCAGTGGGTGTGTGTATAATTCTAGCCTGTTTTGGCCCATTTTGAACATGTTAATTTTAGAAAAGCCACAAAAACGTAAACTTGTGCACCATGTTCAGTTTTCTTGTAATTAAAAGTACAATAATGGCATGATATTTATGTGCATGATGAGTTTATGTAAACGTCTATACCACTGTTGTATATGTTGAGATAGATAGATTTGGTCTCTGTATATTCTGTATTAGAGCTAAGCAAAATACAGTATCAACGTTTATACAGCAGTGTGCACATGTGCAGTAGTCACATGTATTGTATTGTGTTGTAATGTATGTTTTGTACATGGTCTAATCACTACAGTTTACTGCTAGTTTAGAAAAGGCTGCAACTTAATCACGAGTAATTATCGTCTGTTGCCTATTGTACTATGCACCCTGTGTTTTTCTGTCTTTTTGTGTATGCTTAGCAATTACTGTACCAGAGATCCTAACAGTGATGTGTTGTACTGTACAACCCAGTATCCGTATTAGGGATGTGCCATATCGTATCATGCGCAATAATATTTGAAATATTGCCAACAATCTTTTATCACAAAAACACCCTGAAATTTGCTTTGTGGATCATCAGGTTACACACTTGTTGCTGTTATTTCCCAATAAATGATATCTATTATGAACAGATTATATTTGATTATATCTGTCCAGTTTTATTTATTTTACTTTAATCCTGGATTTCTGGAGTGCATTATTAGTATTATCATGACATGTTGGATAATTAATGTCTGTTACAGTCTGGTGGAAATCTTAATGTGAGGTGTGCCATATCTTATCATATGCAATAGTATTAATAAATTAAATAATGATCATTTTGTTGCAGTAGTGTATTTTAAAATTTTATTTTTGTATTTATTTTTATCCCATGTTTATCCTGAAATATTGTGATATTGTTTTAGGTCCATATCGCCCACCCCCAATCAGTATAATGACAATAAAACTGAATTGGATTTAATCATAGTGAAAATTTATTTTATATATCACAGTGTATACAGCTCTGAAAAAAAAAATAAGAGAGCACTTTAGTTTCTGAATTAGTTTCTCTGATTTTGCTATTTATAGGTAAATGTTTGAGTAAAATGAACTTTCTTGTTTTATTCTATAAACTACGGACAACATTTCTCATAAATCCTAAATGAAAATATTGTCATTTAGAGCATTTATTTGCAGAAAATGGGAAATGGCTGAAGTAACAAAAAAGGTGCAGAGCTTTCAGACCTCAAATAATGCAAAGAAAAGCATATTCATAAAGATTTAAGAGTTCAGAAATCAATATTTGGTGGAGTAAACCTGGTTTTTAATCACAGTTTTCAGGCATGTTGGCATGTTCTCCTCCACCAGTCTTACACACTGCTTTTGTATAACTTTATGCCTTTACACTCCTGGTGCAAAAATTCAAGCAGTTCAGTTTGGTTTGATGGTTTTTGATCATCCATCGTCCTCTTGATTATATTGCAGAGATTTTCAATTTGGTAAAATCAAAGAAACTCATCATTTTTTGAGTTGTCTCTTATTTTTTCCAGAGCTGTATATAGCTGTATTGTGCCACCTTGCACTGTATTGACAGATACTCGAGCATGAGGTATTGTATCAGTAGGTGAACGTGGGTGGTATCAGTCAGTCCTCTGTTTTCCTTTGTATTTCCTCCTCACCACTCATATCTGCATTAATCAGCCTCTCTCCCAGAAGCCACATTTCACTTCGTCATTTTAAGCTGTGAAAACTGGGATGATAAAAGTTCTCCAGTGTGACTGATTGTGTCTTCTACAGTAAAAGTCACATCCTGCTTTTGCGCAGCACTCTGTCACTCTGCTACAGCACTAATGTGCGCGAGCGAGTGCTAGCCTGCCAATCAATAAAATGTAAAATAGTCATGAGTCTGACAGGCTTTTTCTTGTGAATGGCTGGGGCTCTCCTGTGTGTACTAGCGCAGCTGATTCAGCGTGACTGGCTGAACTCTGTTAGCTGTTGCTCGTGCAGCAGAGTGGGTATAAAAATTTAACAGCGCTCCTTCTCCAGCAGCCCTTCGCCAACAGCTGTCGGGTAAGCAGCCGGGCGGGACAGAGACCCCATATCGCTTACAGAGCCAGGGCCTAGTCGGAGCCAGCATATTCCCATCGGAATCATCTGCCCTGCGAAACGGAGCAGGCGATTAATAGTAGATGAGATCTCCAACCCCCCAGCCTCAGGCCAGTGGGTTAACTCAGTCAGCAAAGACACAGATAAGATGTGCTCATTTCACAAACATCCAGCATGCAGGCAAGAAAAGTGCTGTGCCTCATCTTACAGGGGATTTGCTATTCCCTGACTCAGGGTTCCTTACTAGCATTCATTCATTCTCTCTCTCTCTCTCTCTCTCTCTCTCTCTTTTTGTCTCTCAAGAAACCTCTTGTATTTTTGTGAGGTTGGCTGCCTTGTTAAAAGTACATCATAAATGGACCAAAATGATTTTGTAGTAAGATCTTTTTCTATGTTAAATATTTTATAGTTAATAGTTAAAATAGCAAGATTAACAAAAAAAATGTGTGTTCAGTATTTAGCTTTTGTGAAGAAAATGTTTCAATTTGCTCTGATCTTTTAGTTTATCTCTTGTTTAAACTTGATACTTGATTATATGCATTATGTCACAGTATTAGAGATGTTCTGGATCACAAATGCTTCTACAGCTCTTTCCAGAGAGCTCCATTACTCTAGAGATTGCAGTTTCAACTGAGAACAAGATGTATTACCATTAGTAACATCCTGTATTATTATGATCTATTCTTTTTGGGAAGGCCTTGTGCTAAGATTTGATTGCATTCAGCTAGAGGAGCATTAGACAGGTAAGATCTTGATGTTCTTGTTCTTTTTCCATGTTAAATATTTGGCCAAATAAGTGAAAAAAGGAATTATTTATCCAGAATAACATAACCAAACAGAATCTAAAAGAAAAGTAATAGAAAACAATCTAATGAAAAAAATATGTATCCCTTTTTCCAATCCATGAAAATAGCAGCTTTTCAACCACATAGTGACAGTGACGTGTGCAGAACTTTTGTTTATAAGTGGGTTCTCTGTATCGTATATGAAGTTAAAACTTATACTTGCAGTGTAGGGGTAATATTCCTAGAGCACGTACCAGTAATGCTTTTTTTTTTATAAACTATTCCTAACCTTTAAAAAAAAAAGGCTTTTATTGTGGTAATTTCTGCCTCTCAGGTTAATCTGTGTTATAGGGGAGGATGATGTGATTGTGTATTTGGGTAGACAAACACATCACAATCTGCAGATCAGTCAATCAATAATACCACCCCCCCTGCTGACGTCCAACCATCTGGATCTCACCGCTATCAGAGGCACACTGCTGCTCAGCCAATCAGCTCTCCCGCCTCTAAACCCATACATCATTCAGTGCCTCTCCCAAACTACCCCTCACATTTTTTTAGCCTTTTTCTAATTTGAGCTGAGTGTGGAGTCAGCAAAAATCTGGGGGTTTAGTGCCCTTTTAAGAATGTTAATTCTTAAATATTTTTAAGACCATTCTCACCCATATATTTAGGCTAATTATTGAATGCAATTATGGTTGAGTATTTTGACATTTGTTTAATTTCAGTTTCTGACAAAAAAAGTCTGATTAACTGCTTGACTGTTTGGCTGATTGATTAATGTTTTGCTTATTGGGCAGTTGTTTGAATTGTTAACACATTGCTGTGAGGATTTGACACTGATTTGTACTTTGGGTCTTAAGAGAGCATCCGTGAAGTTGGGTTTTGATGTTTAAGATCAGAAGCTTCACTCTAGACAGCACAGTTCTTCTGAGAACATGTGATTTTATAACATTTTACCCTAACATCCTCTCTCCTTCTGAGATAGTCTAATGCTGTCTGTTGCATTCAGCCAGAAGAGTATTAGTGAGGTCATGATAAGGTCATAAGGATCTAGATGTTCTGGACACTTTGGCTCATTCCAGAGAGCTCGACCACTGAATAGATGTAGTTCATCTGAAAACAAGATTTATTATCACTAATGACATTCTGTTCTCCATTCTTTATTTTTTGAAGGATTGTGCTAAGATTTGATTGCATTCAGCCAGAAGGGCATTAGTCAGGTCGTGTCATGTGCCTCTGAAGCAGCATCACTACAGAGATAAAAAAAGATAAATAAAAACAACAGTTACTTCCTGTACTAACATCCTCTATTATTCTAGGAAGGTTTAGCATGCACTGAACGTTCTGAAACTTAAATTATTCATCCAAAAAAAAAGCTCTTTTTTTGTTTAGTATAAAATATACTGAAAAGCAAGATACAGATACATATAGAGTATTAAGTTTAATTAAAATGGCAAGATTAATAAAAATCCTTTAAAATGTGTGTTCAGTATTCAGCTTTTGTGATGAAAATGTTTCAATTTGCTCTGATATTTTAGTTTATCTCTTGTTTAAACTTGATATTTGATTGCATTATGTCACAGGAGTCTTAGAGAGGTCAAGTCTTAATGTTCTGGATCACAAATGCTTCTAAAGCTCTTTCCAGAGAGCTCCATTACTCTAGAGATTGCAGTTCGTCTGAGAACAAGATTTATTACCATTAGTAACATCCTGTATTATCATGATCTATTCTTTTGGGTAGGCCTTGTGCTAAGATTTGATTGCATTCAGCTAGAGGAGCATTTGACAGGTAAGATCTTGATGTTCTTGTTCACAAATATACCACTATATTTTATCATCACCACTCTAAAGAATGCAGTTTGTCTGAGATTAAGAGTTATTGCTATTAATAACATCCTGCAGTAACTTCCATTATTTTTCTGAGAAGGCCTTACACAAAGATGTGATTGCATTCAGCCAAAAGAGCACCAGTGGTGTTAAGTTTTGATGCACTCCTCACACCTCTAGAAAACTACCGTATTTTTTGCACTATAAAGTGCACCGGATTATAAGGCACACTACCAATGAACGTTTATTTTCCAGTCTATTTTCATACATAAGGCGCACCGGATTATAAGGTGCATTATGGGACACCAGTAAGGAACAAGGGTGTCGCCATTTTTTCCTTCCAGTAAGGAACAAGGGTGTCGCCATTTTTTCCTTCCAAGTCTTGCTACTTGGTTGTGGTGGGAGGGGGTAAGCCTTTAAGTAAAGATAAATGAAGTAAACAAAACTGTAATTCTTAAAAATAACAATTTCTTTTAAAGTCAAATGAGCACTGGATGTTAATCTACACAGATTTCTCTCCGGAAAACTGTTTATTTGAGTGAGTAAAGCACTTCCGTTTATTTACAGTAAGCTTAGATTTCCAGATTTCCACTAAGGCTGGGTGCAGCAGCATTAACATTAGCAGGTAACCACTAGCACTAGCCACGGTTAGCACTAGTAAATGCCATCCAACAATGCTACACTGAGGAACCCTGAGTGTTCCAATAAAACAGGGTGATATTAGCAAGTGATTCGTCCCAAGTAGCTTGTTTTAACATTGTAAACATGCAGACTACAGTATGATATACTCACCTTTGAAAGGCAAAAGAGCACTTAGCACTTAGCGTGGTTAGCGGGTAATGCTATTACTGCTCCAGTCTTTGAGCTGGAGAAACTTCACTGAAACTTCTGTATAACTCTGTACTTCAGCAGAGTGGCTTTACTGCTCCTTAATACCTGACTGGTAGAATTCATACATAAGGTTCATCCTATTATAAGGCGAAGTGATGATTTTTGGGAAAATCAAAGGATTTTATAGTGTGAAAAATACGGTAACTACACCTCCTTTACTCCTCTATCCCATTTTTTACCTTTTGGTCTCCTTCAAGCCCTGCCCATATGATTTGCCTTGGATTTTATGTCCTATAATGCTTATGTCCCACATCATTTGTAGATCACTTTGGATGAAAGCGTCCGCTAAATGCAATGCAATACAATGTAATGTAATGTTCTAGATCTCCATAAATATTGGGTGGAGCCTCACGTCCCCAAACTTAAATTGTTGTTGGGCATTGGGCACTGGACATGGTGACCTTAGGCTTGTGTGCTTCCAGCTTTTCCAAAAGGCCTTTTTCTATTGGCAGTTCTTTCTTTTAAATGGAGATTGTGTGCAAGATGTTGACCTAATATAGAAATAGGTCCACCGTATACAGAGATGGGGTGTCCACAAACTTTAGGACAGCGTAGAGTCCTCGTACTCTATTCAGCACTCCCGCTGCGCTGAAGCAAACCCGGAGCTCTGTGGCCTTTTCACATCGTGCTTGTTTATTTACATTCTTTGCTTGACAGCATCTCCACCCATCCATTTGGATTGAATGCGGGCGTATACATGTGTGCTGGTTTACAGTGTATATTTTCAGCACTTGTGGTCCTGCCCATGGGGAAAATATGCTGTAACCGTGCTCATGTGGCGGAGCTGTCAAAACGAAAACAAATGACACCTCACTTCATGCGGGGCTTGTAGTAGAACGAGCTCAGAGCTGAGGAAATCTCATACATGGATTTCTAGGGATGGATTAGCCATTTTTTTATGGCATTTTCTAAATCAATCTTTGCTTGGGAGTTGAGTTAAAGGATTTAAGATTTCTGTATCCTAGTGGATCTATGATGTATTATGCATTTTTGCATGTTTGGGTAATGAAGTAAAAGAACTATAATGGAAGATAATTCAGAAATTATAGAATAAAATAATTTTATTTAAAAAATAATAATAATTTCAGCAAGCTACAGGATAAAGCATCCGGTGCATGCACTCCAAGTTATGTTATAATGTTACTCAAGAATATCATATTACAGTCATGCTGTACAGTCATATGATCATAGATAATATATTTGTGTATTTTTATATTTAAAGTCTATACATTCAAAAATAAGTAAAACGTTTGACCAAAACATGATCAGTTCCAGGAAAATATAACAATTCTGCTTCCTTTTACATTTTAAACAATTATATTTTTTAGCAGCCGTATGTCTTCTGGAGTAAAAGAGCTGTCTGATATAATTTCTGTGTTATAAGACCTGACAGAGGAACTGACAAAAACAGAGAAAAAATACACCAACAACAGCCTAGGGTTCACAGGGTTAAGCCAGGCCTGTTTTATTGACAGGTTATTTAGTTATTTAAATATTTATATCTGTCCATATATAATATATTGCCCAATATATTGTATAATATATATATATTGCCCATTTTGTTAGCTAAGCAAAGTGATCTCATTCATGAAAATGTACAGCTCTGGAAAAAAGAGACCACTTAAAAATAAATCTTGAAAAGTAAAGTTTCTTTGATTTTACCAAATTGAAAATCACTGGAATATAATTAAGAGGAATATGGATGATCACAAGCCATCAAACCAAACAGAACTGCTTGAATTTTTGCACCAGGAGTGGCATAAAGTTATCAAAAAGCAATGTGTAAGACTGGTGTAGGAGATGCATGATGCCAAGGTGGATGAAAACTGTGATTAAAACCAGAGTTATTCCACCAAATATTGATTTCTGAACTCTCTATGAATATGAACTTGTTTTCTTTGCATTATTTGAAGTCTGAAAGCTCTGCATCTTTCTTGTTATTTTAGCCATTTCTCATTTTCTGCAAATAAATGCTCTAAATAACAATATTTGTATTTGGAATTTTGTAGAAATGTTGTCTGTAGTTTATAGAATAAAACAACAATGTTTATTTTACTCAAACATTTACCTATAAATAGCAAAATCAGAGAAACTAATTCAGAAACTGTAGTGGTCTCTTTTTTTTCAAGAGCTGTATTTACAATATATTAAACACAATTTGTATTCCAATTACACTTTCAAAATATTATAAAATATTATAAAAAGTTTACTCATTTGTCACAATTCATTCTGAAAGTAGCTGTTGTTACAGACTTAATTTAAGCTAAAACTAGAACTACATTATCAGCAGAACTATAACCACCTACAGTGAAATTCAGCTCTGTTGAGAAATCTCATTTTGTGTTTATATGAAAGTCCTACTGTATTCTAAACTGCATTCGTTTGTCCTTGAAAATTGAGATTGAAATTTAGACACATTACAAGTGTTTTGAGAGATGTTTTAAGTGAATGAACTCCAGTGTTTGTTAGCAAAGTTAGCCTAGCATCTGCTGTTCCAAACTAAGAAAACATACGTCAGACACAAAACATGATATCTTGGCTGATTTATGCTATCTGGCATCAGTGGAAATCATGTTCATTGACTTCTGGTCAGACTATTCCTGTTATGATATTCCTGCAGTGATGTGGTAAGTTGTCTACAGATTCCTTTCAGGTCATCAGGAGGTCATCTGATCATTTAATGTTGGCATGTGCTGCGTAAGCTCGCCTGACAGCTCAGCCTACACAACTGATCCGTCTCTGGCTACAACATTCAAGCTGCTGACAAACCGGGTGGGGGTTGGTGATCAATGCCTAGTCTCAGCATGTCTGCACATCCAGACAGTGGCTAATAGAACTACGTCCACCACGCCGTTCTCTGCTGGACACTGGCCAGTCAGATGACGACAGCGAGAGCATGTTGCTGGTTTCATCAGAATGGAGAGTTCCAGAAACTCACTCTGTATTTCTGCATGGTTCTGTGCTCCTGTCTCAGACGATCAAGGACTCAACTTGTCCAGAAACATGTCCTGAATTTGGCCTATATTTGTCCAGTCCAAGAAGAACAGTGCATGTTTTACAATTGTAGAAAAATGCAACCGTGCATTAAATACAGAAATCTTTTGTTGGCATGTTGCATTAATTATATTGCTGATTTGTCAAACAGTATATGGACATGACCTCAATAATTTTTATTACCTTGATATCACCCGTTATGTTTTAATGCGTACAAGATGGCATGTCAGCTTAGTTTAAAAACTGCTGTTTAATTTTATTATTTAGGATAAAAAAAAATACACAATACTTTTTATGAAAAGAAAGTGCATTTATTTTTAAAAGGGTTTAAATATATATTTTTTGCTATTTAAAAAAAAAAGTATTAATGGCATAAAGTAGTGTTAACATGATAATGTTGTGACTTGTCTTATCTTGTGATTAAATAGAAATGCATTTTTTTCTGCACTTCTACAAAAAAGTTAGAACAAATGGCAACCCACGGTCTGACCTTATTTTACACCGCTGAAAACCTCCCTCACCGCTGTTGTCCATTTTCCCTTTTCCTCACACCCATTTTTTACTTCTCATTTAACATAAATGTTACATGAATTCCAATCTGACTGTTTAGACTGAGCTACATTATTGTAAATCAAAAATGTATCAAATTTACATTTGAACAAGATTGGGCCAGTTATATCTGCTGTGTGAAGCAAACAAACTTCCTGTTTTTATGGATATGCATAAGACTGGACTATAAAGTAATATTAGTTCATTGCAATATAACATTTCAATAATAGTGGTCTGATTTTTAAATGCGTTCTCAATATTTCAGTATACGTTATTTGCAACCTCTGTTACTATCTGAGGTTCCTTACAGGGTGCATTACTTACTTGAATTGGCTAAATAATTTGTGGGTGCAGACATCTGTAAGCATAGTCATAGTCAGTGACATGTGATGTCACTTAAGGCAATTTAATCGAACACGTCATGTTGCAACGTTTTGATTCTTGACACAAGAAGTAGATACACAGCACTGTCTCTGTGTCTGTGTGCGTGACAGGCTGCTGCTGCCTGAGAAGCGTAAAACACGAGGTAACTGCATGGCCTCCATCCACATGGTTGGGCACGTTTGTAAACGTACATGTAAAAAGCTGTGCACCTCAGTCCAGCACAGTTTTGCAGTGCAAAAAGTGCAGTCGCTCTTTTAATGCCAGAAAAACGCTCTTATTTACCTTTAAAAAAGCCATTTAAATGGCTGATTAAAAGGCTGATTACTGTTGTTTTGCTGTTTTCCTTGTGTTCTGAGTGCTCGGCGCTGACTCAGCTCTTGATAGGTCCGGTCCATTGGGCGAGGCTGGTGACATCATGGGCCCTGCATTGTTTATTATCGTGATATATGTCGTCCAAAAAAGCACAAAAATAACATTTTTATGTTATGTAAATATTTTCCAATATCATGCAGCGCTAATGTACAGGAAGGAAGCCCTAGCTGTCTAATGGTTCTTCCCATGCTTACGCTTTGTAGGGACAGCAGTTTATGGCCTTGTTCTTGTGATGAGTGTAATATATTAGAAGCTTTTGATTCTCCCTCATTAACGTTGATTAAGGTGTGATCCAAGAGCGGTGGTGGTGTTGCTGTAAGGGCCACCAAAGGGCCAATAAAGTTGAATTGCCAGACCATGTAATTGAGACACTGAACGAATCATTACACCCTTCCAGCAGACAGCAGAGCGCAGGCCTACGAGGCTAGCTATACTACTGGGCCCAGTGCCCAATGTGAAAGCATGTCGATCACAGGGCCCTTTCCTTATCGCCTCAGCTCAGGTCCACACACACATACACACACACACGCACACATGCAGAGTAATCCAATTCCCTGCGAGCCGAAGAGCTCCTCTTGCCTGGGATGACATCACAGGGATTGACGTAAAGCGGCCTGCTGTACTGACTGCCCGGCACGTGGGGATTCACGAGAGCAATAGCTCCCTGAGGCTGCAGCTCTCGCTCATCCTCTCCCCACAGTGCACGAGACAGCCCGCCTCAAGCTTTCAAATTCCTGAACTTCACTTTCACACAGGACGCTATTTGTCTGCATTGTGCAAACTGAAAGCATGGATAATATCAACAGTTCAGTCAATAATGCTAATGTTGTTATGAATGAAAGTGAATAGTTACTATATAGCATTATTCTCATGGCATTCTCATTCCAGCTGACTAGTAGGCTAACCCTGCGTTCACACTGGAACGCGACGAGTCGCTTGTGTCGCCCAGCGTTTGTCGCTTGTGGGCGTGTCAAGCTCAACGCCCGCGTTTATCATGGTCCAGCCTCCGACAAGAAAAAAGGCACAAAAAAGGAATCACTTGGCCACTTTATTCTCCAGCTATAACTCCCAAACTTGCTGGACTCTTGTGCGTTTCTGTGATTTAACTGCGCTGGAAACGCAGCCGTTCCCACAGACTGATGTGGGTCCACCCCGTTCAACAGAAAGAACAGGGAAAGAAACTAGAAATTCAGAGGACGTCGAACCGCCTTGTTTGTGATTGGTCCAAAGAAAAGCTAGGAGCCAATCGGGTTAGAATGTCGCTTCACCGCGTCATAACTCATTTGCATAGAGTTGAGAAAAATTCATCTCCGTGTCGCTTGTCGCTCTGTCGCTCTGTCGCTTTGTCGCCTCTCGCGTGTCGCGGCGACAAATCGCGCCCTGCCATAGGAAATGAATGGTCGCCTGTCGCTTTGTCGCTTTCCAGTGTGAACGCAGGGTAATGGCTAATGTAGCCAACAAATACCGTATTTTTCGGACTATAAGGCGCACTTAAAAACTTTTAATTTTCACAAAAATTGACAGTGCGTCTTATAATACGGTGCGCCTTTTGTATGGATTTTACTCGTCAGGTTGTAAGGAGCAGTAAACACACACTCCGTGCAGCGTTATAGAGAGTTTCAGTGCTATACAGAGTCCAGAGCTGTGCAGCTCCGAGGCTGAGCAGCAATAGCATTAGCTAGATGCTAACCGCTAAGCTAGCTAGCTTATTCACTGAGATCAGTATTATCTAAATTTTACTCGTCAGGTTGTAAGGAGCAGTAAACACACACTCCGTGCAGCGTTATACAGAGTTTCAGTGCTATACAGAGTCCAGAGCCGTGCAGCTCCGAGGCTGGAGCAGCAAATAGCATTAGCTAGCTTATTCACTGTTCAGAGATCAGTATTATCTAAATTTTACCCGTCAGGTGTAAGGAGCAGTAAACACACACTCCGTGCAGAGCCGTGCCGCTCCGAGGCTGGAGCAGCAATAGCATTAGCTAGATGCTAACCGCTTAGCTAGCTAGCTTTTTCACTGTTCAGAGATCAGTATTTTCTAAATTTAGCACTTTTAATACTGCTGGAGCAGTATTATTAGAGTTAGATGCTAATCGCTAAGCGTTCACCGTTCAGAGGTGAGTTATCGTCCTGTAAGTCTGTGCTGCTTTGCCTGGCTAGCATTAGCTAGATGCTAAGCGCTAACTCTCTCAGAGGTGAGTTTTATCAGCCTGTAATCTGTTTGTTTACCGTGTTAAAACAAGCTACGGGGGACGAATCGCTAGCTAATATCTCACTGTCTTACCAGAACACGCAGGATTACTCAGTGTAACGCTGTCGTTTAAGTTTGGGTTAACTTTACTAGTTTAGGTGACTAGCTAGCGTGCTAGCGGATAGCTATGCTAACGCTGGTGCAGCAAGCCTTAGTGGACATCTGGAAATCTAAGCTTACTGTAAATAAACTGAAGCACGTTACTCACCCAAATAAACAGTTTTCAGGAGAGGAATCTGTGTAGATTAATATCCAGCACTCGTTTGACTTTGAAAAAGCTAGATTTGTATACTGAGACGCTCCACCGGCAAGCGACCACCCCCGGTGGGGGAAGGGAAACATGGCGCCACCCCTGTTCACTTTGATATAGGCACCCTTTCTAGTGTCACTTAACGCGCCTTATAATGCGATGCGCCCTATGTATGGAAAAATAGCAGAAAATAGGCGTTCTTTGATAGTGCGTCTTATAATACGGTGCGCCTTATAGTCCGAAAAATACGGTAACTGTAGCCTATTACTCACTGCATGCCTGGACCATAGCAATGATTCAATCAATAAAGATAATGTTGCTTACAGTGGAAATGGTGAACAAAAACATCATTATTAACCTGAAATAATGCAAAGCTATTGTAGATAACAAGTAGCAAAGTACCATTACTTCAAAGCATAGCATTGACATTTTTTCAGTAATGTTAATGCTGCTAACAATAAAACGAAAGTGAACAGTCTACAAACAACAGAATTCTTCATAAGGCATCATGCAAAGTGCCTTGGAGGCTGGGAGGCTAATGTAGCTAACAATAATAAAATCATATTTCCCCACTAAATATCATTATGAAAACTGCATGCCTGTATAATATCAACGGTTCAGTCAGTAAAGCTTATGTTGCTATGAATGAAAATGAATAGTTACTATATGGCATCATTCTCATTTCATAAAGCATAGAATTGACACTTCTGTCAGTAATGCTAATGTTGCTAACATGATCGTGAACATGATTGTGGCATTAAGCAAAATTCCTTGGAGGCTGGGAGGTTAATGTAGCTAACAATACAAGCTTATAGCCAACCAGATAGCATTAATGCCATTGTGGCTAACAGTGAATAAAAGTGAATAGTCATTAAACAGCAGCATTGTTCACATGACCTCATGCAAACTGGCTAGAAGGGCTTATGTGACTCCCAGTTAGCATTGGCTAAGGGGCTAATGTAGCTTACTTCTTAGCATTTTGCTAACTATCTATTAAAGACTGTTTTAACAGTCAGCGTTTGCAATTTTAGCTGACAAGTTTACCTATTCCTGTAACATGAGGTTTGTTATGTCTAAGTCTGATCTGTTTAGTTAAATGCTTTGTTGAAAAATAAACTTTGTTGAAAAATGGGCTTTGGTGAAAGAGCGCTCGTAAATAGATCAGGTTTAAATGTCAGCTGGTTGGGTTGCCTCATGTGTACCATGCTTATGTTGCAATTAGTTCAGACTTGTTTTGCTTGAAGGGAGGCAACAAGAGGAAAGCAAAAGCTCATTAAGTGTCACATATCTTTGAACCACTCCCTGACTTTGTCTTAAATGTGAATTGCATAACCAGTGCTGAATCAAATGGGCTGGGCTCTGAAAATGACATGGAGTCTAATGTGTCGTGCAGCTGTAGTCCAGTGACTGCTTCAGTACAGACCAAAACATTTCTCAGAATCCTAAGAAGATCCCAGGAGAGCTTCTGAAATGATCGCAAATCTCTGAAAGAGACAATTTTTTACTGTATTCTAGATTCACTTACAGTGTGTTTATAGGCTTGTTTACCAAAAACAGGGACAATACATTCAGAAAATTTTAGGACTAATACTTTTAAAAGTTGGCAAAACATGTTAAATCAAAAGTTGTTTGCTGTGAATGTTTTAGATAACTTAGTAGATGCTGTTCTCTAAAGCTATTTGCAACAGTAGCAAGAATACTAAGGCAATCAGTAAATACAGGTGAATAGTTACAAACAAAAAATAAAAATAGCAGAACATGAGGTTTAAATGGCATTTAAATACCTGAATGTTGTTTAAACATGGAAATTACTGATATGTAATGATTTAATATGTAATCTGTAATCTGTGTTTGGGCACTTTTGGAGAGTCTCCCATTGCACTTTTGTCTCCAGCATTTTGTGTAATGTGGTACTGTTACAAATTAACGATTAGTCGACAATGAAACTTGTAGTTGACAAATTTAAATAATCAACATTGTTGATTATATCGATTAATCATTGCAGCCCTAGTAACAAGTAATACAAGCATTTTGCCCACCAATGCCCACTTTAAAAAAGGAATTCAGTAATGATATTTAGCATTATCTTCCTAGCCATTTTTTTACATTTTAAAGCAATGTAAAAGCTGCTAGCTTTGTTGGCTGTAGCACTTGGTGCAGTGTGGGGTTACCTAACTGAAGAAACTGTAGCCAGATTAGCTTTTAACTTAGCCCCTGCCGAGCACCTACTCACTGTTCTCAGCTTAGTTTTCTCATGTGATAAGTCTTTCTATTGTGTGGTTTTCTCTGGTTTTAGTTTTAAGGTATTCCAGTTTTTTGGTGGGAGCAGACAGTGAAGTGAGGAGAGAACTGGTATGCGTTTTTCTTATACCACCATACCACTAGAGGTGCTGTGGAGCACTGTGTAAAACAGCTCGGCTAAAGAAGCACAGTAGCAGAACTTGCTAGCTAACGCTAGCCAGTTAGCATAACAAGCATTACTGTAGTAATTGCTGAAACAAGAGAACAGAACCCCTGGAGCTTCTTCTGCTGCTCCTTGCAGTATGAGTATCTATAGCCCTGTTTAAATATATTAATGCTGTAGCTTGAAGGACAATAATATTAATGCAAACTGAATAGAATCTATTAAACTGTAGAACCAAGGGAATTGTGATAAACAGATAAACAGCTGCTTATATACTTTAATGCCTCTAATGGCTTCAAAAATAATATATTGTAAATTGATCTTGAACTTGTGTCTAACTTGTGCTATAGAACATTTGAGAAAGGACTCTTTTTTTTTTTTTTTTTCTGCTAATAAAGTCTGATTTGTTCATTTATTATGTAATTTTGCTGAACAAAGTAAACTAAATAGTAATCAGAGCCTTAATTGAAAGTCTTAATGTTTGATAATATATGTACTTCTAACAGTATAGTAAGTCACAAACCTATATTTAAGCCTGTTTGTGCAAATAAATATAAATTAACAATAATAATAATAATAATAATTAAAAAAATACCAGGATATATCATGAAACCGTCAGAATCTTGCGAAAATCCTGTGATATGATCACTACTTTTACGGCTTTGGGCCTATAATTTTCAGTCTTCGCTAGCCACCTGTGCTAACTGATTAAAAAAAGAAGTAATGTGAAGCTTTTTTCCATCATTCCAACTTTCCACCTCATCCAATATTTGAGTGTTTTTTTTATTTTTGTTTTAAAACTTGGTGGATGAAAAGCCACTGTTCAATGGTGTTCAATGGGATGCTAAGTGTTCTAGCATATGGGCTTCAATTTGTACATGTTCCAGTTCATTTAGGCAGCTTCAGTGATCTTCAAACTCTTTCTGCCACTGTTTTCCCACCAACACTGGATTCTTTCCGCTCTGGAGAAGTTGCGGAATTTGTCACTAAAAAGAAGCCCAGAAAAAAGAAGCCCTAAATAAAGTGGCGGAGACAAAGCCGTGCCTGAGTCACTGAGAGGCTGGTTTACAGTGGAGAGGGGGAAAGCCCCGGTTAGCTTTTCATTTGTTCTGTACGGTTTGACTTCTCACCCACATTGTGCCTAGTTTGGGTTGGCACAACTCCCCTGTGCTGTGCAAACCATGGCACATTGTTTGCCCAGGCAAATGAAAACAAAAACTGTCGCTATGTCTGGGGAATAGCAGCACAGCACTCCCCTGAGCAGCTATTGCTCGACTTTCACAACTTCACAAGCTGCAGCATAACCAGCCTCACAAATACAGTAGAATTCATGATGTTAGATGTTTAACTTTGATGCTGTTTTCAAGAGTAGTTTCTAAATTAAACAATTTCTTGTATTTTTTCTCCCATAATGACTCTTTCCGTACAGTTGTGTGAACATTTTTGGGCCACATTTGATTTAAAAATAACTAAATACATAACCTGCAGCAAATAATATATAATATATACAATATATAAATAAATAATGAAAACTATTTTTTTCTTTTTTGCAGGTAATCTGTTATTTTATATCTGGTGAGCAGAAAAGATAAAAAAAAGAAATTGTATTTTTGGCACATATAAAAGTTTGGATGTCCTACTAAGTCAGTACTTGGCAACGCTCCTCTTGGCACTTCCACAACAGCTTGCCAGTGTTGTGTGTACTCAGCTAGGGGTCTTTCTGTTCCTGTTTTATCCCACTTTTTCTTGCAGCAATGCTTCTAGTTTTATAGTACTCTCTAGTCTTGCATGCATTAACCCTTTTGCAGATGTTATTGACTATGTTAATCAAGATTAATCAATTTATTTCTGAAACTTTAACAACTTAAAACTGAATCATGTGGCTGTTTTTAAGCCAACGTTATAGGTTAAACATTTAACATTTTTAAGTGTGTATTTACCTCAGCAATGCTATTCTTATCTTGAATTTACCTCTGCAATGCTATTCTAATCATACATTTACCTCTGCAAATGCTATTCTAATCTTGAATGTACCTTAACAATGCTATTCTAATCATACATACACCACTGCAATGCTATTCTAATTGTGAATTTACCTTAACAATGCTATTCTAATCATACATACACCACTGCAATGCTATTCTAATTGTGAATTTACCTTAACAATGCTATTCTAATCATACATACACCTCTGCAATGCTATTCAAATCATGAATTTACTTCTGCAATGCTATTTTAATTGTGAATTTATCTCAGCAATGCTATTCTTACCGTATATTTACTTTACCAGTGCTATTCTAATCCTGTATTTACCTCAGCAATAATATTCTTAATGTGAATTTACTTTAGCAGTGCTATTCTAAATGTGAATTTGCTTTAGCAATGCTATTCTAATCGTATATTTACTTTACCGGTGCTAT
Organism: Astyanax mexicanus; assembly: GCF_023375975.1. NCBI lineage: Eukaryota > Metazoa > Chordata > Actinopteri > Characiformes > Acestrorhamphidae > Astyanax > Astyanax mexicanus. Next base: position 115,261,267 of record NC_064408.1, read on the forward strand.
TCTAATCCTGAATTTACCTCAGCAATAATATTCTAATTGTGAATTTACTTTAGCAGTGCTATTCTAATCATGAATTTACCTCTGCAATGCTATTCTATTCGTGAATTTACCTCAGCAATGCTATTCTTATCGTATATTTACTTTACCAGTGCTATACAAATCCTGAATTTACCTCAGCAATAATATTCTAAATGTGAATTTACTTTAGCAATGTTAATCTAATCATGAGTTTACCTCAGCAGTTCTTTTCTAATCATGAATTTACTTCAGCAGTGCTATTCTAATCGTGAATTTACATCATACTAAGAAAAGACGATAAAAGCAACTTGATGTGACTAGTCATATATAATATGCAATTTCACAAAATTTCATTTTGTTGCAGTAGTGTATTCTTGAAAGATTTTTTTTAATTCAGTGTTTTGTCATATCAATACTGCAAAAATATCATGAAATAACATAATATTATTTTAGGACTATATTGCCAACCCCTATTGTGAGGTAATATTTTCTATATCCTATATTACCCACACTTATATAACGTGGGTTATCAGTGTTATGAATACTCATGTGATGCTCAGCCCCAGTGAAGGCATTAATTTCAGGCTTCATGGGACAGTCTGCCCCTCAACGTTTCCCAGTTTGAATCCCTGACTAATGAATGTGACTGAGTGCAGTGTAGCCTAATATATCCTATTGACTGGGTTCAGTGTGAGCTCCCCATCTGAATTCCCAGTCAGCTTTGGCCATGGTGTGATTGTGTGGAATTCAGAGCAGGCTGGTTTGCCAAGTTGTCTCATTCTCATCTGTGTATCTTTTCACTTCTCTCCCTTTTTAGACTTGATTTTGCACATTGCTATTTTAGGCTTTGATTATATGGAGCTATTTTTGGCCGTTGACGAGGCTTTTCTGGACTCACCACTCTGATGATAACAGCTAGAATGTGGTGTTCTGGGTTCTAGTGCTTTAATGAAAGGAGGACTTCTTCACAGACGGCTCATTTGAATATACCAAGTGGTTCAGACAGGGTTTGGTTTGTTATTAATAGCCGTACTCACTGTCCCTCGTTCCTGCTTGTTTATTGTTAGGTGTGCCACCATTTTTGAAGTAGGCACTGGATGTTCTGTATATTATGAATAGATAACTGAATATTTAAAGCTTCCGCTGCTTTTGACTATGAGAAGTATGATGAGGACCATCTCGAGGCAGTAGAGCGATGAGTATGTGGCATGGAAAGATGGCCTTGAACATAATATCTATCATGGACACAGTATATTGTTCCTGTCAGACAAAAACATAGTATATTTTTATTTGTATTTTGTTATGTTACTTTGGCCTAATTTGAGTTGGGCTGTTTTTTCTTCTAAAATACCTTGGAATAACTTTTTTACATTGAATTTTTTGAGTGTTATGGAAGTTATGATTAATCTGATTGTTTCAGCCTTTCACAATTTAACTCTAAAATAGAGATTCTGTTTGGTTATTCTATGGAGTTTAACTCTCTGTTGTCCCACCCCCAGCTTAAATAGAGACTCTGATTGAGTCTAATCCAAAGTCTGACTCTCTGTTGGCCCACCCCCAGCTGAAATAGGGTTTCTGATTGGTTTTGCAGTAAAGTTGTCCCACTTTGAGTTAAATAGTTACTAGATGGTTCTGTTTCTAGGTTTGACTCCTGTTGTCCCACCCACCAGCTGAAATTGGGTTTCTGATTGACTTTGCCTCAGCATTAATTCTGTTGTCCCACCCTCAGCAGAATAAAAAATTCTAATCGGTTCTGCTGTGGAGTTTTATTTTCTGTTGTCTCACCTCAAGTTAAATAGTTAATAATTGGTTCTGTTTCTAAGTATGACTCCTGTTGTCCCACCACCCAGCTAAAATTGGGTTTCTGATTGACTTTGCCTCAGCGTTGATTCTGTTGTCCCACCCTCTGCCGAAATGTGGCTGTTCAGTTTGGATCTGTCCTAGTCCAATCAGTGAGAAGGCAGGATTAAACAGGGGCATTTAATTTGTGAATCTTAGACAACACACTTTGCATGTACTGACATCATCTGAGAGTTTCTGGTGAGCTTGAAAAAGTCCTGATACACTACAGGAAAATGCAGAAGTGCTGGCATAGCAGATCAATCTGAGTGGATGCTACAAAAGCACTAATTCATTTCATGTATGCCAATACTTTCTTGCTTCAGCAGAACTCTGGACTATGTGACTCTGATATTGAAAAAGCTATAGTAAGATACCGTCTGTGTTCATCAGTTAAATTCTACAAAAAAAGGGCATGCCTATATCATTTGTGTGGAAATGGTTTGGTTTGAAGAAAAATGGAACTCAACTCTGTACAAAATATGTTACATTGTAAAGCAACTTTATTCAGTACAAATCAGTGAAATACCACCAAATAAAACTATTACATAATGATTATATTATTATTGTTAAAAAAATTAAAAAAGTGATATTAGTGTGTAAAAATATACAGCATGCTGTGTTTTTTTTTGTTACAAATAAATACTGCTACTTTGAGCACCATATCGCGATTTCTCCTAAGCTTTTCCATATAAGCGTTTTCAAGTCATATTGCAGAGTCCTACTCTCTACATTTTGGCTGTGGATGTGTTTTGTGCCCTTTTGATTCTGCTCCTACACCACTGCACTTTGTGCTGCTGACCACGAGCTGCTCCAGTGCACTCTGAGAATGCGAGTTCAGGGATTGATAAACAGCCCCGTCCTTTAGATAACAATACACTTATTATGCATTCCTCCTCCTTCTGACATCAGGCCTGCGAGCAGCCTGCAGCTCTGTGGGATTTCAGCACTGAAGAATGGACTGTGCTTGCAGCTCGGAGTGGAGACAGCAGGATTTTTGTGGGATCCTGGGATATGCTTGGTCACACACTGGGACGTGTGTGTATGTGTGTGTATGTGTGTGTGTGTGTGTGTGTGTGTGTGTTTGGGTCAGAAGCAGGCATGCTGTGGTCTCCAAGTGAATGTTCAGGCTGGGACTGACCTCTTGAGACTCTCTGAGGGTGTAGGAGCTGCAGAAGTGTCCGATTTTTACCACTAATTCTGACTTTTATAATTCTGGTTACATTACATACACACTCTAGTCCTATTTTGATCAGCTGTGCAGCTATAGCTTTAAAAACAGCAAAAGCAAACCGCCTGGACTTTTTTCACCTCCTCGACCTTAGCATAAACTTCAGACCAGCTGTTTACTCTCCACTCCAGCAAAAGATGCTCCACAGATGAGCTGCTAACAAACGCATCCATTTCCCTTTATAAAGCTACGAGTCCTCTCTCAAATATGACGTTTTTTGTTGGTGGTGAAAAAGGAGACGTTTATACACGTATCAATGTGCACATGTGAGGCGTTTCACAAACAGATTTGTAGCTTTAGAGTGCTTTCACCTTCCTTTTTTTTGGTCTGGATCAAAAAAGCAAAAAGTAGTGAAAGGTATCGTAAACCATTTGGCAATCAGTTAAAAAAAAATCAAATTAATCACAATAGAATTATGTGATTTAATCACAATTAATCACACTTTTTCTTCCTTAAGACTAAGCGTTTGATAATGGGTATTTTAATGTGGATAAAAGAAACAGTGTTAGAAAAACTTAAAAATAATCTAATTAATCACAACAATATTCTGTGACTAAATCATAGATAAAATTATGTTTTTTTAAATGCAGGAACTTAACTTTGGGTAAGAGACATTAGTAATGGTGTAGTGTGATATTTACACCTGATTAGATCTTTTTTTTTACTGTACTAATAATATATCAGGTTGCTTTTAATGCTTTTTAAAATAGAATATTGTAATGTGCTTAGTTGCTGAGTTTACCTGAGATATTTAATAGAGTAAGTAAACTTCAGCTAGGCCTGTCACAATAACTACATTATCGACTTATCGATTAATAATTGCACATGACCCCAATCATTTTCATGATCGTGATATCGTCCTTTGGGTTTGCACTTACAAAATGCACATAGGTGCATATTGTGATAATGTTGTATCATGATATGCCCCGTCATTGTTACCCCTCCTCTCAACACTCCCTCACTATGTAATCAAGGGCTGCTGGGTAGTGAATACCTGGCCCAGGTATAGTAAAAACTACAACAGAGCAAAAATGTGGACCCGCAATTAAAGAATCTCAGCGTTAAGCCCCCCGCTGCCTCCGTCTGTGTCCTGAGCATGCCCCCCAGCTGCATATTTAATCATATATACTCATCACGGCCCCTCTGAGTCATTCAGATGTGGGGAAAACGAGGGGAACATATGGTGGGGAAGCCCCTGTGGTTCAGTTTTATAAAAAAAAAAAAAGAGAAATCTAAAAGCAGACCTCGGCTCCTTCAGTCATTCAGCACGGTTTTTACTCTCCTACTGAGGCGACTCGGGGAACGGTCAAACAAATGAAACCCATCGATCGGAGCTCGCAGGGAGCTCTAATTAGAGAACGGAGTCTGTTGAAGGAACTGCGTAAACACGTTAGCCTGACTTCTAATAAGACTAAACACAGCGGCCCTGGCCTGAAGGAGCAATCTGTTAGCACCTAGCGTCTAACCACTCTCAGTGAAGAATGGACCTCTCAGACTCTTTCTTTAGAACAAGCAGTGAGAAACGCCCTCGTCCACATAACTGTGCTTTTAATGTGTGCACACGATTCTACCAAACAGCCTGTGTTGTTGGGTGTACTTGTACTGTATATCTAGGTGATAAAATAACACAATAGAGCACCTAAAAATTATGAGTTTCTTTGATTTTACCAAATTGAAAACCTCTGAAATATAATCAAGAGGAAGATGGATGATTACAAGCCATCAAACCAAACTGAACTGCTTGATTTTTTGCACCAGGAGTAAAGGCATAAAGTTATCCAAAAGCAGTGTGTAAGACTGGTGGAGAAGAACATGCCAAGATGCATGAAAACTGTAAATAAAAACCAGGGTTATTCCACCAAATATTGATTTCTGAAAACTTTATGAATATAAACTTATTTTCTTTGCATTGTTTGAGGTCTGAAAGCTCTGCATCGTTTTTGTTATTTCAGCAATTTCTCATTTTCTGCAACTAAATGCTCTAAATGACTATTTTTAGTTAGAGAGAAACTGATTCAGAGAAACTGATTCAGAATCTGAAGTGGTCTCTAAATTTTTTTCCAGAGCTGTATAACACGTTATAATAATGTATAATATAACACAAATATGTATGTTTTAGCTTCCCTTGCTAACTTTTATGGAGATGCGGATTTCATTTTCCAGCAGGACTTGGCACACTGCCCACACAGCCAAAAGTATCAATTGGTCTTTTATAATATATTAAAATTGTCTGAGACACTGATTTTTGGGGTTTTTATTGGTTTTCAATAAAATAAATAAACACTTAAAATAGATCACTCGGTGTGTAGTACATCTATATAATATATGTTTCACATTTTGAACTGAAATACTGAAATAAAGTAACTTTTCAAAAATATTTGAACCTGTACATTGAGAATTAAATAAAAAACTACATGTACAGAAATATAGTAATAATAAAGTGAATATAAAGAACGTGTCTAAAATATACAGGCTTACATATACAGAATACTTAAACGTAATTTACAGGAAAATGCTAAATATTCCAAAAAATTAATAAAACGTACAGAATTAAATATAGAAAAGAAAAAAAAATTACTAAAATACTAAATATACAAAATGTAAGCAATATATGTACGATATAGAACATACGTTAGATTTTTTATTCTTCCAGCTGTATTTATTTATATAGTTCAGATTAAATGAGTACATTAGTGTGTAATTAAGCATCAGGACTGTGTACATGCTGACTGTGCTGCTGCTGCTGCTACAGTACTGCAGTTTTAAAGTGGGTTAAGGGCTGCGTCTTTCTGCTCATCTCCAGCAGCAGCAGCAGCATCAGCCAGTTCTCCTGCAGGCCTGGAGCAGAGAGGTTATGTAATAATCCTCTCCGTCTGATGACTAAACTGATTACTCCAGCGCACAGCGGTTAAGGCGGCTTGTGAGGCTCGTCACACCTTTAGTCGACTCGCCTGCTGAATGTTCTTTTCTCCTCTTTCTCACAGAGCCGGAACGTTACGTTAAGATCTTACGATTAGAGTCTGGCCTGGGACTAACAGGACATCAAATCACTGGCAGATTCATTAGGCCGGGCTTTACGGAGAGCTTTAGTCATCAGATTTAGAGCTGCTACTGCAGGAACTCAGGCCTTCAAACAAGACCACACATATCAGTACGATCATCACACCCAGTACAAACCATTTTACAGCCAGTGCTATTTTCTCAGATCTAAAACAGCAAGAAGCGTTTAGAATAGAACTGCATGAATGAACAAAGAGACTTCATTTTGATTAAACTGTTAGTCATTAGCTCTTTTTTTATGCCCCAACACCAGGAGGATAAAGACTAGCACATACCTCCTCCGACACATATGAAATCGGCCACCATCTCTTTTTGAACTGCTGCTGATGCAGCATTACTGAGTAGCATCACAGCGCTAACGCTCGGAGGAAAGCTCAGTGACTCGGTTCTGATACATCAGCTCACAGACGCAGCCTTGTGCTGATCAACATCACCCTTTGGTGTAATAAGGGGAAAGAGTGCCATCTACCCACCCAGAGAGAGAGAGAGAGCAAGGCTAATTGTGCTTTTTCAGGCAGCTGATGGCAAGCTGCATGACCAGGATTCGAACCAGTGGACCATCCGTTGGACCACTTGGAGCCCCCTCATTAGCTCTTAACTGCTTTGCTGCTATAGTCAGGATAGAAATTACAGTTAAAGCAATAAACAACCAGCAAAAAGTCAAGCAAACATGACTTTTTACTGACCCACAAACCCGTTTGGTAATTGATGTGTGTTGCTTTTATTTATAAACGAAAATACTAGGCTGATGTTGCTATCTAATGAATGTTGTAACATGTTGGTTTTTTTCTTTCTTTACTGTCTAAACAGTCTTTCCAGTGTCTAATTCCAACAGTTAGTTCTCCATGTGCTAATATTGCCATGTTTTTTCATTTTCCTCCAGAAAATCTTTTTTTTATATATATGTTTGATATAATAAGAAGGCGGGATTACACTATACAGGATTATACAGGAATAAAGGAATACAGGAATAAAGTGCCTGAAAGAGACCAGTTGTCTGCTAAACCAGCATCACGTCCTCTCTGTTCGTTACATGGAGTAATTAAGTTTAAGTTGTTGTGACCCTAACCAGACAAACTGGGCATCCAGTGTAAAAAATTCCATTCTGCTTCTGCACTCTAAATTCAATGAAGGCAGTCTGAGACACTTGGTCTGGGAGAAGGGGGTGGGTCTTCCAAAGGAGTTGGCGAGGCTGTCTCGCCTCTGGTCACTAACGCACCGTCTCTGGTTGCAAAGTTGACAGGAAATTAAGCTTTGTTTTTTTTAGATGAGATTAGTGATGGTTCAAGTCCAGTGTTTGTAAGCAAAGTTAGCCTAGCGTCTGTTGTTCTTAACAAAAGAAGAAAACTTAAGATAGCAAACCATACTTGGCTGAATGACTGCATGCAGTGTCAGAGATGAGTCATGTTAAGTTGACTTTTCTCTAAACTATAATCAGAAAATATTTTTTTTGTATTTTTAATATACTAGTTAAAATACTATTATTTATTTAGAGGCACTGGTCACAGAGTATTTTATTGTATTTTATTATAATTTTTTTACTATAAAATTAAAGAAACTGATTAAAATACTCTCAACCTGCTTTTGTACAAAATATGTCACTTTGACTGTTTTTATTGTACAATATATTGTGCTTAAAAATGTTTGTGACAGCCAATATTATTATTAGTGCTTTGCGATTATGGCCTAAAAAAATAATCAAACTACAGATGACAAAGAAATGGTTCAAAACAAAACAAAAAATAAATGACGCTGCTGTTTTTAGAAACAGTATGCTTATAAAGTTGTGATTTACACAATTTTGAAAATTGCAGTAGTTCTAATTAACAAATTAATTGTGAAAATCACTCATTTTTATTATTTTTTTATTATTTTTTTAACAGCACTAATTATTATTATTATTATTATTATTATTATTATTATTAGCATTTTGATTAAATTTAATGCTACTAATATGATAAAATCTTATTTCAAATACTCTATTTTAAAGGACAATGAACTTTTAGCTTAATTAATAGTTTGCTGTTATTGATATTTTGGGCATGGTGCATCTACAATATTGGGAATGTTTTTTTATGTAAGAAATGTAATGAACGATCGAAGCTCAGCAAAAACAATTATTCATGTTTGTATGTTCCTCATGATAAGGTGATAAGGTAATTATCGTCTTTTCTGTGTAATGTGTTTCTGTGCTGGGTTTCTCACTGCACTGCTTTAAGAGGAGGCGGCGGTGAGCAGCAGGCTGTGGAGGGATTGGTGACAGAGGCTGGAAGGGCTGGAGCTGACTCACTGCAGTGCTCCGTCAGGTCCAGGCCCTGCAGGAATTGCTTCCTTTCTCCTGCAGAAGACAGTATTAGCGCCTGGCCCAGTTAGAACCCGGCGCGCGTGTCCACGTGAGCGTTTACCTCTGGCCCTTTACATCTCCAAGCACAACTGGCTTCAGTACAGGCGGCCGAGCTCCGCCCCCTCAGGGCCGGCATTGCGTGCAGACTGAGAGAAACAGCAAGACACTTCCAGAAGCTGCTACACACACACACACACACACACACACACACTGATAATCAGATGACTCAGATTATTTATCCTCCTGAAAATCACTTACTTACAGTGTTTATAGAGGATCATATACCAGAAACATTCAGCATCTACGTTTCAGGAGTAACTGTGAGGTTTGATATGCTATAATAATAATTATTATACCTCTTCCTTTTCTATGTAGAGCACCTTTTAAAGCTGTAAGTATAGCTGATAACTTGGTAAAATGAAAGTGTACAAAATTAAAAATACAAAATGTTCTAGCTATAAAGTACTAACTTTACAGCTTCTCTAATTTGTGTATTTTTATTGCCAGATTCCTGCATATATCATTTTATATGTGGGCACCCTGTTTTCTGTTAATGTGGTTTGTAAACTACTTTAAGCTGTTGTAAGGTTTCAAAGGTGCTCTATACAAATAAATATATATGAATATATTTAAAAATATATATATACAAAAATTATTGCTATAAAGTACTAAAATAATAATCATAAGACATTATCATGTAGTGATATTAATAAGAATTAGTCAGAGAAATCATAATATATAAAGAAAATATAAACAATTATTAAATGGAACTGTTAAATTAAAGTCTTTAATATGGAGCTTTAGAATAAAAATAAAACGATGGTCGTAAAGAAAAAATCTACGTTAAAAAAGTTAACTATACCTATATAGTTATATAACTAACATTTTATTAAATTATAAAAGTAAATCATATTAAAAGGGATGTACTGATGTTGGAATTCTGGGACATTAGTAATCAAAGTAAGTATTAAAATTGGGAAAATTAGTCTCTGTTGGTATATAAACAGCTCTGAAAAAATTTAAGAGACCACTTCAGTTTCTGCAAAGAAAACAAGTTTATGGTCATAAAGAAATCAATATTTAGTGGAATAATCCTGGTTTTTAATCACAGTTTTCATGCATCTTGGCATGTTCTCCTCCACCAGTCTTACACACTGCTTTTGGATAACTTTATGCCTTTACTCCTGGTGTAAAAATTCAAGCAGTTCAGCTTGGTTTAATGGCTTGTGATCATCCATCTTCTAGTTGCATTTCTTTTCATATTCAGTCCAGGCTTGCATCTGTTCATTAACCTGTTTATCTTCACTCCCCTTCCCACGCCTGGGATTAGGCACAGTGCCATTAGGTTTATGTTTATCTGCTTCAGAGAGTCCTATTCTGTTGGCAGTACTTCTCCACAGGGACTACTTAAGCTATGTCAGCAGTGGGTGCAACTTAAAATAGCTGAATGCTGCATTTATTATAACTTGTGTCCAATAACATTTGGACATATATAGTTGTTTGCCATATTTTAGAACTGCAAAACTATGTGCAGTTATTTTGTGCAAATCGATGACAAGTCCGTGGTGGCAGCTGCTCCTCTATCTGCTGAAGGCTGGTGGTGGATTCAGTATGCAAATGACATGCATCGTTAACCCTGAGGTGGCACTTCCGAAAACATTCAGAAAGTGTTTTTTTTCGTCGGTGTGTTGTTGGGGGGCCATGCACGTCTCTTTCAGTGATCTGACGGTCGAACCCGACGCGCCTCGGGTGGCACCCTGAGGGGGTCTGATGCTTGGGCGTGGCTCTGAGTGGCAGCGGGTCACGTGGGGTGGAGTCTTTGAAGCTGGCTCTCTTCCTCAGGCTCGGCTTATTCTCGCAGGCCTCGCCGAGGGTCCGGGTGACAGATGCTGCTCCTGGTGAATGACTTGTGTGCAGCAAGTCGTCAACTGCAGCATGAGTCGACAAGTCCTGCCTGTGTGTGTGTGTGTGTGTGTGTGTGTGTGTGTGTGTGTGACTGGTGAGCCATCTCCCCCTGCTGCTCGGGCCTGGCGGCTGGTACCAGCTGGGCTCATTAACACAGTTCTAAGGCACGTGCCGTCTGTTCCCGTAGACCTGTCTGTAGAGAGACATTTCACTACACTAACACTATTGTATAAGTCTGGGTGATCAAACAGTCATCACCAGATTTCACTAATAATACTTTGTAGAGGATGATAAAATCCTCTTGGGATGCGCCAAATATTTTGCAATCGAAATTATTCAGCCCAAAAATTGCAAAAAAAAAAAAAAAAGTCTGTGTTCAGCCTAGTAAGTAAAAAGAACTAATATTTTTTACTGAACTATTAATACCATACAGGAGTTAGACAATGAAACTGAGACACCTGTCATTTTTTGTGTGGAAGGTTTCATGGCTAAATTGGAGCAGCCTGGTGTCCAATCTTCATTAATTGCACATTGCACCAGTAAGAGTGTGAAGGTTCAATTAGCAGAGTAAGAGCACAGTTTCGCTCGAAATATTGTAATGCACACAACCTTATGGGTGACATACCAGAGTTCAAAAGAGGACAAATTGTTGGTGCATGTCTTGCTGGCGCATCTGTGGCCAAGACAGCAAGTCTTTGTGATGTATCAAGAGCCACGGTATCCAGGGTAATGTCAGCATACCACCAAGAAGGACCAACACACATCCAACAGGATTAACTGTGGACGCTGTAAGAGGAAGCTGTCTGAAAGGGATGTTCGGGTGCTAACCCGGATTGTATCCAAAAAACATAAAACCACATCTGAACAAATCACAGCAGAATTCAATGTGCAGCTCACCTCTCCTGTTTCCACCAGAACTGTCCATCATCACAATAAATTATTGTGGTCTATAAAAGGTGTTTTAGTTTCATTGTTCAACCCCTGTATTTTTTTGCATTATAAGGCACACTTAAATCCTTTAATTTTCCCAAAAATCATCAGTGCGCCTTATAATCCGGTGCGCCTTATGTATGACTTTTACCAGTCAGGTTGTAAGGGGCAGTAAAGTCACTCTGCTGATGTACAGAGTTATACAGGAGTTCAAGTTTAGTTCTCCAGCACTGAGGCTGGAGCAGTATTAGTATTAGCCGCTAACCGTGCTAAGTGCTAACTCTTTTGCTGTTCAGATGTAAGTATTATCGAACTGTAGTCTGCAGCATTAGCACTAGCTGCAAAGCGCTAACTCTTTCAGTGTTCTGAGATAAGTATTATCGGACTGTAGCTTGCTGCTAACCCTGTCTGGCACTGCTGGAGCAGCATAAGCGTTAGCCACAAAGCGCTATTCGCTCATTCGCTATTAGGAAGTGACGGTTAGCCGCTAATGCTGGTGCACCCAGCCTTAGTGGAAATCTGGAAATCTAAGCTTATTGTAAATAAACACAAGCGCTTTACTCACCCAAATAAATAGTTTTCAGGAGAGAAATCTGTGTAGATTAAAATTCACTGCTGACTTTAAAAGAAAATGTTCTTTTTTATGAATTGGTTTTGTGTTCCTGCTGAAAAATACAAGCTCTACAGGACTGGGATAGTAACAGTAGATGAGATCATTTATTTTTAGCATTTGCTTGTTTATCTAAAGACTTGCTGATTGAATGCTGCTTGTTCACAAACATTTGGACATAATGTGTATTAATGATGTGATGATCTTTGCTGAATATTACTCAGAAAATTAGCTAAAGAAATTTGAGTAGATTTTTTTTCAGTCTTCATGATGCTATGAAATATTGTGGTTAGTGCTGGGCGATAAAACGATATCGATAGTTATCGAGGAAACTATATATCGCGATAAGTCGGGGCGAGAAATTCGATAAACTAAATTTTCTATTTCCCGTTTAAGTAGCGTTGTGAAAAGGCGCAGCACGAGATCAGGCAGCACGCTGAACTGCTGCTCAGCCCAGTACAACCCCTCCCCTCCCCTCTCCACCATCCCCCTCCGCCCCACCCCCCGAGCCCCTCCACTCTGAACTCCTCACATAGCGGCTCCTTCTCTCCCATTTACTGGATAAACTTCATTTATACTATTCAGCGGCGCTACACTGGAAAACTCACCTTTTAAATATGAGGCATGCGTCTCCAAGATATTTAGAGAGGTGAGCTTGTTCAGATTTCTGAAGGCAGGTAAACGCTGCTCTGTTTGCTGCTAGTTAGATTAGCTTGTCTCCAGTTTAAAGTTAGCGATGTTTAGGTGTAAAAGGGATCTGTGCAATCTGTCATCATTAGCTAAGATGCTTTCACTGCTTTTTACATTCTAATAAACTAATGGGTAACGCACGTTAGCCGTGTTAATCCACGTTTCGTGTAAATTAAGGTTAACTTCAGCACGAGTGAGGGGTTAGTATATAAACACACAGAAAGGAAGCACTTTCCATCTTTTTTCCTAACTCTCACTGTTTCTGTTAGAAAACCCTGAGGGCAGCATTCTCCTCTGTCTTTGTGTTTTATAGTTTTTAACAGATAGAGAGTCTGTTATGCTGGATATTTTACTAAATACAGAAGATTATATAATCTGTCTAGCTGTATTTGAACTGAGCTAAACATTGCTGTTACTGAACTGGAGTTTTAAATACACTTAAGTAATGTAAGTCTAGTCTACTGAAAGCCAGTAATGTTAGTATAAATCTGTACTGCAGTAGAAGTGGATCATTTCAGAAACTTGACTTTATTCCTCCCACCTCCATTATAGGCCACTTTTTTTTTAAATATTTAAATGTTAGCTTAATTTAAATGAAAAAAAAACTAAAGGCTCTTATTTAAAAAAAAACATAAGCAGTAAATTATCTAAAATTACAACAAATAGAAAATAGAAAAACAGTAAACATATGTAATACATACTTTTTATATGACCAAAATTAAACTAGACTGAAATCTGACTAAAACTAATAATATCCGATAGACTAAAATGTAACTAAAACTATTATACATTTTAGTGAAAAGACTAAGACTGTATCAAAATCACCTGTCAAAATGAACACTGTGATATACTCTTGTATTTTGCTTTATGTAGTTGCCTGCATTCAGGGAGGGGAATGATCTTTTGATTAAATATAATTTTATAAAAATAAATAAAGTGTTATTGCAATTTAAATTAAACAGACATATAATGTAAAGGGTCTTACATATTTTTTAGTTTATATATTTGTCCCCTTTTTAAAATTAATTTAAAAGCTGTACCCACCTGGCAAGATGTTAACATCCTAGTGTCTGTCCACAAGGCTCTGAGCCTGCTAGTGATTTTGTCCATAACTCCCTTATTCTGTCACTTCTGAGTAAAAATAGAAACCTTTAAGTGTAACAGAAAGTGATTTGATTTATATCGTGATACATATCGATATCGGCTGATATGAAAAACTATATCGTAATAAGATTTTTTTCCATATCGCCCAGCCCTAATTGTGGTAGTGTTTTTGGTCATACTGGTATGGAAATAAGTTGTGTTTTTAATTGGTTGCAGGTCAAGGCCTGTTGTTCTTCAGTCGTTGGTGTTGTCTTCACAATTATTCTAGCACTTTGTCATTGGAACTGTGTCAGAGATGCTGGGTGCGGTCACCTGGCTGCTGTTTTTTTCCCTGACTCATTACCCTGGTGTCATTGTGTGTGTGGGTGGGTGTGTGTGTGTGTGTCAGTGTGTTAGGTCAGCAGATAGGTCAGCACTTAGGCTAGGTCCTGTGGTGCCTCCTGTTACCTGTATCTGTGCCTACTACCCACAGTCAACCCCCAGATGACCCTTATTCTGCTTGCCTCATCACTCAGTTTCTGAATCTATAAATCTATGTTCATGCCTATTATAGGATTTTTTTTTTAATTTTTTTTTTTATTATTATTATTTTTTTATATACACATTTCTGTTTTTTCTGGGCTATTGAGCGCACCTGAATGTAAGCTGCACCCAGTAGAAAAAAGAATTTGTAAAAATACAGGCCGCACCTGACTATAAGCTGCAGTTGTCCATTATAACATGATATGATATATATATACAGAAAGATGTTACAGAAACATATTACTGTTTGATTCTTTTAGGTTAGTATCACATGCAGCGGCTGTGACCTTGCTGACCTTTGTCTCTCCCCTTGTGTGTGTGTGTTTGTGTGTGTGTGTTTGTGTGTGTGTTTGTGTGTGTGTATGTGTTTGTGTTTGTGTGTGTGTGTGTGTTGCAGTGATCCCTGCATCTCAGAGCACCCACGTGTTGGCAGCAACACACATTATGTAACCAGACAAAAGCTTGCCTAGCCAGTGCAGAAATCTCTGCCTGTGTTTTTCTGTTCAGTGTGGTGGTCCTGCCCAAAACCCACCAAACACCTCTCTTGTTTTTAGTTTACTTCCAGCCCAGCAAAACATACCGTTCCTGTCAAACAAAACCTTGTTTCTCTAATACGGGTACTTTACAGGAGAAGGAAAAAAAAACTCGTAATTTTTAGTTGAGTAATTTTTTAACATTTCTATTTATCTATGTCTCTTTATCATTACCGTATTTTTCAGACTATAAGGTGCACCGGGTCACAAGTAGCATTAAGCGACACTAGTAAGGATGCGAACTTTAAAGTGAACAAGGGTTTCGCCATGTTTCTCTTCTAATAGGAAGCTGGGGGAAGCGCCTAAGTAAACAAAGCTGTAATTCTTAAAAAAAACAAAAACATTTTCTATTAAAGTCAAACGAGCGCTGGATGTTGATCTACACAGATTTCTCTCCTGAAAACTGTTTATTTGGGTAAGTAAAGCACTTCAGTTTATTTACAGTAAGCTTAGATTTCCAATAGCTTGTCTAAGACTGAGTTTTAGTGAAGTTTCTTCAGCACTAAGGCTAGGTGCAGCTGCATTAGCATTAGCCGCTAAGAGCTTCCGGTAAGCCAGGGTGTTTTGTTCCACGTAGCTTGTTTTAACAGGGCCAACACACAGACTACAGTCTGATATGCTCGCCTCTTAATGCCGAAAAACCTAGCGCTGGGGTTAGCGGCTAATGCTAATGCAAGTGTACCCAGCCTTAGTGCTAGAGAAACTTCACTGAATCTCCTGTATAAAGCTGTACTTCAGCAGAGTGGCTTTTCTTCTCCTTAATACCTGACTGGTAGAACTCATACATAAGGAGCACTGGATTATAAGGCGCATTGTAGTTTTTGGGAAAATTAAAGGATTTAAAGTGCTCCTTATAGTCCAAAAAATACGGTACATTAAAAAAAAAAACACCTAGCAGACTAATACACCTATCTTAAGTACTGTACTTTAGAGTGTTGTATTCCTTCCTTCTCTTCTCTGTCTGTGGGTGAGCCATTATTTGCCTCAGGTCTTTTTTGGAAGGCAGCGTTTTAACACTAATCTTCCTCGTTAAAACGTCTTTACGAGATGTTGTTAAGTGTTGCAATCAGCGTTGGCGTATAAAAGCAGGGTGTGATGAAGACTCGCATTAATGTACCAAAACACACCTGCAGAGCCTTTATAGCACCTGCACTTTCTCGGAGCTGGTGGTGCTCTGAGAGAGGGGTCACCTGGCCCTGTTTTACTGTAATTCATAGAGTCAATGCTTTAAGTCAGTGTTTATCTTTTGCTGCTTAAAGATGCAACTCAACCAAATGTTGTGTGGTTGTACCCACCAATAGTTGGAAGCTTTTAATGCTAATTATACTAACAGTAGTAGGTTAACAATACACAAAAAGCATGATTCTGTTTAAACAATGGGGGGAAAAAGCTATAGGTGCTTCTTAAAAAATAGGGTACCACTTTAAAATAAGACTTCCTTTATAAAAGGTTTATAAATGGTTTACAATGAGTTTATTAATGATTACTTATTAGGTTGTAAATGCCTTACAAATCATTAATAATCATTTATAACACATATGTAGAAAGGGCGACTGTGACCTGTTGTTTGTCAAATGGTGAACCCACAGCCATCTATATTGTTGCCCTTTCTAAGTATGTGTTATAACTGATTATTAATGATTTGTAAGGCATTTATAACTTAATTAGTAACCATTTAATAAACTCATTGTAAACCATTTATAAACCCTTTATGAAGGTAGTCATATTTTAAAGTGGTACCAAAATTAGAATATCGTTGAGAAGTTACTTTATTTTAGTAATTCAGTTAAAAACTGTGAAACTCGTATATTATATGTATTACACACAAAGTAGGGGTGTAACAGTACAGAAAATTCACGGTTTAGTTCACCCCTTGGTATAAACCCCCGTTTTGGTACGTTTTTGGTGTTTGGTGGTAAAAATAAAGAGGCTGGGCATTCTGTACAACCTCACCTTTTATTAATTTAATAATAACAATTATAATTGTAAGGGGGCTTGAGCTCTTTTATTAAATGCTTAAAACCAGGGTTCTCTCCTACTGTCATCATGAGAGGCTCCATCTTTTAGATCTTGTTGGAACAAACAACCAATGAGCCTGATTGTGGCGCTTTATTAATAACAAAAACAACAGCATTACTTTAACTGCATAAACTACAAATATTAATATTAAAATATTTTTAAGCATATTACTGGATGCATTTCAGTCCTTATAAAAAAAATCAGCATTAGATTCTTAAAATAAAAATATATTAGTGGTGTCAATCACTTAAAATCATCAATTAAAATCATGATTAACTTTTTTAATGCTGGAATTTTCCAGTATTATTGTGAGGGGACAGTAATAATAGTGTAGTGTGGTTTAGGTCTGGCAGACAAGATCATTTTATGCTGTATTATAATTAATTATGCTATATTATAATTATAGCATAATTTATTTATGCTATATTATAGTGAGAGATGGCACGAGTGAGAGACAGTACAAGTGAGTAAGTGAGAGAGAGAGAGAGAGAGAGAAAGAACGAGTAAGAAAGAGACAGTACAAGTGAATTATCTGCGTTTCTTTGCTCTCAGCGCAGGCTATGGGCTAAGTCAATAGCAAGTTTCTAATAGCAACAGTGCTACAGCTACACTTTCCGGGTGCAACACTCCTGTTAGTTCCGCATTACGTTCATTGGTTCCATAAGTCTCCTATAGACTGCTTGTACCTGTGTATTCTGCATGAGTTTGCGTGAACCGTGACCCCTGTACTGTGGCGGTTCATAAAGTATACACGTACCGTTAAACCCCATACAGAGTGATCTATTTTTAGAATTTATTTAAAATGCACATAAGCATTTAATAAAGCACTTTCCTTTCTGGACAAATGCTGGATTCTGTGAATCCTGGAACAGCGCTGTTACTGTCAGAGGCTCTAGATAAAAGCAGAGCTTTTAATGTGTTTTTAATTCTCATGCTTTCTTTGAAATCTTGCTTGACTCGGCCAACACCCTATGCTTAATCATCAACCTTGATCCACCCAGCAGACCGGCTTTACACTGTACACCAGCCGACTGCTCACTGCCCTGCCCTTCCCAACCTGACCAAGAGTATTGATCCTGCAAAGCTGAGGAATCAGATGCGTTAGTGTGTGTGTGCATGTGTGTGTGTAGCAGACTCCAACACCACCAACAGTCTGACACTTACCGTATTTTTTGCACTATAAGGTGCATTTAGAATCCTTTAATTTTCCCAAAAATCGTCAATGCGCCTTATAATCCGGTGCTCCTTATGTATGAATTTTACCTGTCAGGTTGTAAGAAGCAGTAAAGTCACTCACAGCGTTATACAGGAGTTTCAGTTTCGTTCTCCAGCACTATTAGCATTAGCTGCTAACCGTGCTAAAAGCTAGGCCTTTGGCCGCTCAGAAGCGAGTATATCGAACTGAAGCCTGCTACTAACCCCGGCTAGCACTGCTGGAGCAGCATTAGCATTAGCCGTTAACCCATAGCGCTAGCTTTTTTGATGTTCAGAGGCAAGCATATCAGACTGTAGCCTGCTGCTAACCCTGGGTAGCACTGCTGGAGCAGCATTAGCATTAGCCGCTAACCATAGTGATAGCTCTTTTGCTGTGCAGAGGCAAGTATTTCAGACTGTAGCCTGCACGTTTCCATGTTAAAACAGGCTATGTGTGCCGAACTGCTAGCTAATATCTCCCTGCCTTACCGGAACACTAAGGATTCTTCAGTGCAGCACTGTTGGGTACCAGTAGTGATTAGCCGCTAATGCTAATGATCCAGCTTTAATGGAAATCTGCAAATCTAAGCTTACTGTAAATAAACGGTACTGCTTTACTCACCCAAATAAACAGTTTTCAGGAGAGAAATCCGTGTAGATTAACATCCAGCACTAATTTGACCTAAAAAAAAAATTGTTTTTAAAGAACTCTTAGCTTAGTTAAAAGGAAAACTTGGCGACACCCCTGTTCCTATTACTAGTGACTGGTGTTGCATTATGTGCCTTATAACCCGGTGCACCTTATGTATGGAAATTCATATGGGGAAAAAAAATTACGTTCCTTAATAGGGAGTAGATTTATGTTTATTTTTATTACCATAACTTCAACTCATCTCATAGAATTTGGATGGAACTCCATCACTCCAGAGAGCACAGTTCACCTGCTCCAGAGCCGATGCTGGAGGTATTTATACCCCTCTAGCCCAGGCTTTGGGCATGCTGACCTGCTCCAGAGCGTCCTGTTCTATTTGTGCTGCTTGTCTGTAGAGATTATTATGTACACTCTTTGTGTGCACAGCTGTCAGCAACGTGCAGATGATTTTATCATTAACTTTGCACATACAGTGCAAACATAACGTTATGGCTGATTAGTGTACGTCCTATACGGCAACACCACCTACTTGTTTTCCATTTTATCAGCTCCAGTGATGAAGTAAAGCCAGAGACAGAAGCTCTGAATCTGTTGATGTACAGTTTGTGTTGGGCATTGTCTTGTATTGTTCTCTTGTCCCTATATGAACAATGTAGCTTTTATATATATTATCCTAATTACACGGCCCCAATTTACACTGCCAATTACTCAACCTACTCATTAGGACTCACCCTATCACTAGTGATGCCTCAACACACCAGAATGGTGAAGACTAGCACATGCCTCCTCTAATACATGTGTACTCAGTCACAGCCTCTTTTCTAACTGCTGCTGATGCAGCATCGCCGAGTAGCATCACAGCACGTTCTGAGGAAAGTGCAGTGACTGGGTTGTGATACATCAGCTCACAGACGCCTTGTTCTGATCGACATCACCCTAGGAGTGATAAGGGGGAAAAGCCCCTAAGATCTACCCACCCAGAGAGAGCAAGGCTTATTGTACTCTCTCGGGCTTCGGCAGCTGATGGCAAGCTGCATGAATGGGATTCGAACCAATTGGGATTTCCCGTTCCTAGTGGCAGCACCATAATCCGCTGGGACACTCTGAGCCTCAGTGGTATTAATGTTCTGGCTGATCAATGTTTCATACAGGTGCTTGTATACAAGTTATATTTATGGTACATAAATATGACCCAACTTCCTGACACTGTGCAAAACCAAACATTGGTCTCTCTCTCTTTCTCTCTCTCTCTTTCTCTCTCTCACTTGGTGTGTGTTTGAGATGCCACTGGATTGGCAGAGGCTGCCGTTTTCTCCAAGTCTCTCTCTGTTCTCTTCAGTAGTCAGTGGCGGTGCAGTTGCCAGAGCGTGAAGCAGCGTCTGAAAGCGTTCCTCTGCTGAAAAGGCTCTTTATGGAACTTCTCGTCTCTTCGTGACACGGCTAGCTGCATGCCTTTTGTCTTAGGAGAAACAGAGAGAGAGGGAGTGAAAGTGGGAGTGAGCGAGAGAGAGTGAGTGACAGTGATGAAAGAGAGAGAGAGAGAGAGGAGGAGAGAAGGTATGAGTCACAAGGCATCATTCTGAAATTGTAACAGAGGCAGAAGCTGTTGGAGAAGGCACTGCTGAATACTTGTAACTTTCCATCAGCAGAGGGGGCGAGTTGTGCTCCAGAAAGCCAAAAATTATCCCAGGGTTTTGTTCTAATGGCCACCAGAAAAGGACCAGTGAGCTTCTGCAGAACCACTGCAATAGATTTGAACAGGTAGTTGCAACAAAAACCTGGTGTGGATTCAAACTTTCTGGACCAGCATTTTCCACCTTTTGTTGTACTTTATTGTTTATTGTCATTGTGTATTCATTCAGGTTCAGTCTCTTAGGTTGTTCTGCTCTCTGTGTTTGGTGATCTTCTTAATTAGAGTTATAAAGACTTCCTGGAGTCATCCTCATCACCTCTGTCTCACATACGGCCACTTTTGTCCTCTGCCAAGGTGCAGTCATCTGTGTTGTTTGGTGATCGTCTAAAACCAGCCACAGTTATCTGGATTTGTCATGTTTGACCATCCAAAAACACCAGTAAGCTTTAACAGTAGAGGTGTGCGATATGGCCCTAAAATAATATCATGATATTTCATGGTATTTTCAAGAGAACTATACTCTTGACGATATGACAAAACACTGAGTTACAAAAATCATTTCAAGAATACACTACTGCAACAAAATTTAATAAAATTGTATTATTACATACGATATGATATGGCACACCCCTAACTGCGATTTTAAAAAATACAAGAATTTTATCAGATTTGTAACAGAGGTCAATGATCCAGAATGTCAGGATACTAATAATGCACTCTATATATCTCCATATATCCAGGATTAAAGTAAAATAAATGATACTGGACAGATATAATCTGACTTTAGTAGAGATATAATGAGAAATGAGAACAGTGTGAATTTTTCTTTTACAAAAACAGTAAAAAAAAAAAAGTCATATTGCAATGTGATAATTAGGGGTGGGTGATGTAGCACGATATTTCAGGGTATAACATTGTTCACATAATAAAAAAATGTTGGTGATATTATCATGCACGTTATGATATGGCACATCCCTATTTAACAGATCTTATTTTAACTACTTGTTTCAGTAATTTCAGAATGATGTCAGCATGGACACAATACTTGTTCCAGTCGTATGGCCCTTGGCATGTCAGTTTACAGTTATGCTGCATCTCTAACTATGACCTAAATGAAGATAAAATAGTTATTTTATTTTATTTTTTTACCCTGAACATTTCAAATGTTGATTTTCCCAATTATTACCCAGGTTTTCATGATAAAAACACGTGTGCAGCAGCAGAGGGAGCTTTTCACACTGCAGACAGTGATCATGTGACATAATGAGGCTGGAGGCAGAGTGAGGTAGAGCGGGCAGAGCTGCCCAGGTGGTTGAAACAAAGTCCTGGAACTGTATGTGTGACCTTAGTCCGTAAGAAAGGCCCAATGAGCTTCAGCTTCAGCAGAGCTTTGTTAGTTTCAGTGCTGTCAGGATGATGTCACTTTCAGGTGCAGTCATCCCTTCAGTTTGTTCTGCTCATCATGTTTGGTGACCTTCCAGATTAGAGTTTTAATGACTTCCTGGAGATGTCCTCGTCACCTCTGTCTCACACACTACACTGCCTCCTCTGTCTGCAGGCCTGCTGATGCTGCTCCTGTGTGCTGTGTAGCTTGTTGTTCTGTGCTGTAGCTGCTCTGCTGAACCTTTACACTTTACACTTTAGTTGCTATAGCTGTGTTGCGGGTGACCTCCGGTGCTGCTCAGTGATCCTGTGTGTGTGTGTGTGTGTGTGTGTTTGTGTGCCTGCCTGTGTGTGTGTGGACTCTTTTATGAGTATTAGCATTGTTCCAGTCATCGCTCCAGCGCCTCTGTGTGCTGACTCCTCACCTTCTGTTTGAGCTCAGTTGTTTAGCTCTGGAAAAAATTAAGAGACCACTTCAGTTTCTGAATCAGTTTCTC
Source organism: Astyanax mexicanus (assembly GCF_023375975.1). Classification (NCBI taxonomy): domain Eukaryota; kingdom Metazoa; phylum Chordata; class Actinopteri; order Characiformes; family Acestrorhamphidae; genus Astyanax; species Astyanax mexicanus. Next base: position 115,283,431 of record NC_064408.1, read on the forward strand.
TGATTTTGCTATTTATAGGTTTATGTTTGAGTAAAATTAACGTTGTTGTTTTATTCTAGAAACTACAGACAACATTTCTCCCAAATTCCAAATAAAAATATGGTAATTTAGAGCATTTATTTGCAGAGGATGAGAAATGGCTGAAATAATAAAAAAAGATGCAGAGCTTCCAGACCTCAATAATGCAAAGAAAACAAGTTTTAAGAGTTCAGAAATCAATATTTGGTGGAATAACCCTGGTTTTTAATCACAGTTTGCATGCATCTTTGCATATTCTCCTCCACCAGTCTTACACACTGCTTTCTAATATCTTTAAGCCACTTCTGGTGCACAAATTCATGCAGTTCAGCTTGGTTTGATGGCTTGTGATCATCCGTCTTCCTCTCGATTATATTCCAGAGGTTTTCAATTTGGTAAAATCAAAGAAACTCAACATTGTTTGAGTGGTCTTTTGTTTTTTTTAGCTATATATAACATATATAATATATGCATATATTGCACAACATCAATAAGGGAAAGGGAAAGTCCTGGGGCTTTTTCGTGCCAGGTGTTTAGTGTGTTTCATTACATTTGTGGCAAGTAGTCCAAAAAATGTTCATTTATATTTACCGCTAGTTAAAATAAGTGACTAAATGCTGTTTGAACAATTATCTGTGGATAATATATTGTTCCAGAAATTATTGCGATAATCAATATTATTGTCATATTAAAACAATTAAATTTTACTGTCATAATGATTATAGAATTAAAGCATGACAAAGCACTTTTACCCTTTAAAGACCACAATATTTGTAATTAATCATAGTTTGGGAAACATAGCTATATATTTTTTTCTTCATATACTGCAGTCCACACTGTGTAGTGTATGGAGTCACAGTCATTAAAGCTTTGGTCAGTTTTTGAAGCATGACTGGCTAAAACACTGTCCACTGTTATATATGTAAAAACACAACCACTAAAAATAAAGACAAGTTGACGATACCACAATTATTAAATTATTACTGAGGTCATGTCAATTTATTGTACAATAAGCAGATAATGTAATGATTATGACAGGCCTAAATGCTGGTTATTGATCTATACAGTAAACCTGTACAAACTGTGTGAATTACTATATGTAATAACTCAACAATATTAAAGAGGTTGTGTTCTGAATCTTGGCACGGGTGAACTGCAGCTGTAGGCACAAGGCCAAAGTGTATTGATTTCTTCAAAACCCTGATATTAAATTCATATTAGTCTATTCACCTAAATTATATTGATGTCCATAAGAGATTGAGATTTCAATTTCAGGCTGATATGTGATGATATATTTATTTTATTTGTATTATAGTGCATCTCAAAAAATGCAAATATAATTGAAAAGTTACTTTATTTCAGTATTTTAGTTAAAAATGTGAAACTCATATATTATATAGATGTATTAAACACAGAGTGATCTATTTTAAGCATTTCTTTTTATTTTTTGATGATTATGGCCTACAGCCAATAAAAATCAGTGTCTCAGAAAATTAGATTATGTAATAAGACCAATTGGTACTTTTGGCAGTGTGGGCAGTGTGCAAAGTCCTGCTGGAAAATGAAATCAGCATCTCCATAAAAATTGCCTTTGGACTTGATAAAACACAGTGGATCAACACCAGCAGATGACATGTCTCTCCAAACCATCACTGATTGGTGGAAACTTCACACTAGACCTCAAGCAGCTTGGACTGTGTGTCTCTCTACTCTCTCTACTCCTCCAGACTCTGATCCCTTGATTTACAAATGAAATGTAAAATTTACTGATGATCAGTGATGGTTTGGAGAGACATGTCATCTGTTGGTGTTGATAGTGTAACAAAATAACAATAGAAATAAAGCAATGTAACACAAAACTGTAGTACAAAAGTTTATATTATTTTATTTAGTGTGTGTTTGCAAACAAAATATTTAAAAGTAAGTACAGTTAATAGTAAAACAAACACAAAATAGACAAAATGCTTTATAAATATTGCCATTATTATGATATCTAGGATTTTTTTTATCAAATGTTTTTAGCGATATTATTGTGTACGGTACGATATAGCACACCTTTAATCCCACCTGTGCCACAAAGCAGAGATTTAATGCAGAAAGTTTTGGAATCGGATTTATATTACCTTCTGGCTCTCTTCCTTTAGTTAGGCTGTTTTATTCAGATCTGCCGGGGGCATTAGCCACACTCTGATAATGTTTCATATTTTCTGTTCTCCATAAATCCAGTCAAAACTAATTCCATCTATCTGCCTTTCTGTGTTCTTTATCTGTCTCTTTTACATGTATTGAGATGCCCTGTTCCTGATTTTGCCCAGCCTGGCTCTTTACTGCCCGCTGTGTCATGAATTAGTATCTGTTACATTTAGGGCTGGGGCGACGCATCGACATAATCGACGTCATCGATTACAAAAATACATCGATTTGCATAACGTGCGTCGGCGCGTCGTAAACATGGCGGCGCCTGTGGAGAGTATTAGAGGTTAGATCGGGCCCAAAAATTCCAACTGGCTGTTTTCGGGCTGTTTTAATGAGCGAAATATGATCAGAATTATGTTAATTAACACGGTAACATAGAAGCATAGAACTATTATTTAATTAAAATGATTTTTAAGAACAGCTAAACACAGTTCTGCAAGTCAAACGCGGAGGAGTTCACGTGCGAGAGAGAGAGAGAGAGAGAGAGAGAGAGAGAGAGAGAGAGAGAGAGAGAGAGAGAGAGAGAGAGAGAGAGAGAGAGAGAGAGAGAGAGAGAGAGAGAGTTGCTTGTTCTACTCACAGACTCTCTGCTGAATCTGACTCCCGCTTCGCGGACAGAATCGGCACAACACCCCCGCTGTAGAACTGCGGTAGTGAAAACAGCGCTTATAAATAAATTAGTTTAGTTTCACTTTCAGTTTTCGTTATTTTTTTTTTTTTAATAAAAATATAATTAAAAAACAGACGCCTACATCTCGGACTATTTTCTGGAGCCCGGGTCATGTCGGGTTCGGCCAGAGAATCTAAGCTCTAGAGAGCTTGGATTCCGGAGAGCAATCTCCAGCTACAAAAAAACGCCAGCGGGCATCTAAAGTTTGGGAGCATTTCACGCAAAAGGGCAACAATGTGGTCCTCTGCCATACGTGCAAAAGGAGCACTTGAAGCGCAAACATCCAGGAGCACTATGTCAACAGGGTCACACAGTAAGTTACCGTTTACATCAGGGTCTCCGCGGGTGTCCTTAAAAAGACTTAAGGCTGTCTACCAAAGGTTTTAAACCTGCCACAGGCAGAAATTATACATTTTTGGTTTATATTTGTGCATGGCATTTCGCAGTTTCCAGAAACAGTAGCATTATTCATAAGTTCAGGTGTTTAGCTAAGCTAGCTGCCTTAAGTTATTTTAGCTAGCGCCGTCGGCGCTGCGGTGTCACACCGTTTTCTGTCACCGTCGGAATTTTGTGACCAGTGCTCACGGTTATGAGCGTTCATTGGCAAAACGGAAGCTTTCTATACCTACACCTTACCCTCAGCCCTAAACTGAACCGTTTTGGCCAGTCGGGGTAAACATTAGAAACGAACACGTTTCGAATCGGCCAGTGCACCGGTCTGCTGAGAACTACTTGCCAGTGGTCACAAAATCTAGCGGTCACAGAAAACAGTGCAACACACGGTTGTGGTGTATGGGAGCTTATCCATTTTTAGCGTTATAGATCTAAACAACGTGCTGTACATGTAAGTGATTATAAGTGTGGGGTTTGGTTTAGTAGGCTTGTGTTGTTGTTGTTGTTGTTATTATATATAAATATAGTAATTTATCGTTTGCTTTAAAACGTAAAATAATTATTTAAATATGTTTCTCAATGAATAGATTAGTCGACTAATCGAAAAAAATAATCGTTAGAATAATCGTTTAAAAAATAATCGTTAGGGACAGCCCTAGTTACATTAGCTATAGCTCACATTATCAAGTCAAGTCAAGTCAAGAGGCTTTTATTGTCATTACATCTGAGTACAGTTTTCACAGTGTAGTGAAATTACGTTCCTCCAGAACCATGGTGCAACATAGAACAACAAGCAATAGACAACATAAAGTGCAGGAGTGACGACAGTGCAACATAAAACTATAACACTAAATAACAACTAGAAAAGGTAAAGTTCGTGAACGAACTTTAAGTTGGCTTGGAAAAGAACGCTAATAACGTTAAAAAGTTAAAATGGTTGCTAAGCTTTTTCTGTCTGAAGAGTGTGAAGAGTCATTGATATGCTGTTAACGCTAAATGCTAAAAACGCTGACATCTAAAAACATTTGGTTAAACGCTGAAATCTAAAAACATTTGGTTAAACGCTGAAATCTAAAAATGTTTGATTAAACGCTGAAATCTAAAAACGTTTGGTTTAACGATTAAATCTAAAAACATTTGGTTAAACGCTGAAATCTAAAAACGTTTGATTAAACGCTGACATCTAAAAACGTTTGGTTAAACGCTGAAATCTAAAAACATTTGGTTAAACGCTGACATCTAAAAACGTTTGGTTAAACGCTGAAATCTAAAAACGCTTGTTTAAATGCTGAAATCGTAAAACTTTTGGTTAAACTTTTGATTGCTAATGTGTTGCTAGGCGGTTGCTATCATTTCTGAAAAGGTTGCTAAGCTGTTGCTAGGCAATTGCTAACATATAACAGGTGGTTGCTAAGGTGTTGCTAGGTGGTTGCTAGGGTGTTGCTAGGTTGTTGCTATCATTTCTAAAGTGGTTGCTAAGTGGTTGCTAGGCAGTTGCTATCGTTTTCCTAGTGGTTGTTAAGGTGTTGCTAAGTGGTTGCTAGGCAGTTGCTATCATTTCTAAAGTGGTTGCTAAGTGGTTGCTAGGCAGTTGCTATCGTTTTCCTAGTGGTTGTTAAGGTGTTGCTAAGTGGTTGCTAGGCAGTTGCTATCATTTCTAAAGTGGTTGCTAGTCAGTTGCTAACGTTTTCCCAATGGTTGTTAAGGTGTTGCTAAGTGGTTGCTAGGCAGTTGCTTTCGTTTCTAAAGTGGTTGCTAAGTGGTTGCTAGGCAGTTGCTAACGTTTTCCAGGTGGTTGCTAAGTGGTTGCTAGGCAGTTGCTAACGTTTTCCAGGTGGTTGCTAGGCAGTTGCTAAGTGGTTGCTAGGCAGTTGCTAACGTTTTCCAAGTGGTTGCTAGGCAGTTGCTAAGTGGTTGCTAGGCAGTTGCTAACATTTTCCAGGTGGTTGCTAAGTGGTTGCTAGGTAGTTGCTAACATATTCCAGGTGGTTGCTAGGCAGCTGCTAAGTGGTTGCTAGGCAGTTGCTAACGTTTTCCAGGTGGTTACTAAGTGGTTGCTAGGCAGTTGCTAACATTTTCCAGGTGGTTGCTAGGCAGTTGCTAAGTGGTTGCTAGGCAGTTGCTAACGTTTTCCAAGTGGTTGCTAGGCAGTTGCTAAGTGGTTGCTAGGCAGTTGCTAACGTTTTCCAGGTGGTTGCTAAGTGGTTGCTAGGCAGTTGCTAACGTTTTCCAGGTGGTTGCTAGGCAGTTGCTAAGTTGTTGCTAGGCAGTTGCTAACGTTTTCCAGGTGGTTGGTAAGTGGTTGCTAGGCAGTTGCTAACGTATTCCAGGTGGTTGCTAGGTAGTTGCTAAGTGGTTGCTAGGCAGTTGCTAACGTTTTCCAGGTGGTTGCTCAGTGGTTGCTAGGCAGTTGCTAACGTTTTCCAGGTGGTTGCTAAGTGGTTGCTAGGCAGTTGCTAACGTATTCCAGGTGGTTGCTAGGCAGTTGCTAAGTGGTTGCTAGGCAGTTGCTAACGTTTTCCAAGTGGTTGCTAGGCAGTTGCTAAGTGGTTGCTAGGCAGTTGCTAACGTTTTCCAGGTGGTTGCTAAGTGGTTGCTAGGCAGTTGCTAACGTTTTCCAGGTGGTTGCTAGGCAGTTGCTAAGCGGTTGCTAGGCAGTTGCTAACGTTTTCCAAGTGGTTGCTAGGCAGTTGCTAAGTGGTTGCTAGGCAGTTGCTATAATTTCTAAAGTGGTTGCTAGGCAGTTGCTATAATTTCTAAAGTGGTTGCTAGGCAGTTGCTAACGTTTTCCTACTGGTTGCTAAGGTGTTGCTAAGTGGTTGCTAGGCAGTTGCTATCATTACTAAAGTGGTTGCTAAGTGGTTGCTAGGCAGTTGCTAACGTTTTCCTAGTGGTTGCTAAGGTGTTGCTAAGTGGTTGCTAGGCAGTTGCTATCGGTTCTAAAGTGGTTGCTAAGCAGTTGCTAGGCAGTTGCTAACATATTCCACATGGTTGCTAAGTGGTTGCTAGGCAGTTGCTAACATTTTCCAGGTGGTTGCTAAGATGTTGTTAAGTGGTTGCTAGGCAGTTGCTATAATTTCTAAAGTGGTTGCTAGGCAGTTTCTAACGTTTCCCTAGTGGTTGCTAAGGTGTTGCTAAGTGGTTGCTAGGCAGTTGCTATCATTACTAAAGTGGTTGCTAAGTGGTTGCAAGGCAGTTACTAACGTTTTCCTAGTGGTTGCTAAGGTGTTGCTAAGTGGTTGCTAGGCAGTTGCTAACGTTTTCCTAGTGGTTGCTAAGGTGTTGCTAAGTGGTTGCTAGGCAGTTGCTATCATTTCTAAAGTGGTTGCTAAGTGGTTGCTAGGCAGTTGCTAACGTTTTCCAAGTGGTTGCTAAGGTGTAGCTAACTGGTTGCTAGGCAGTTGCTATAATTTCTAAAGTGGTTGCTAGGCAGTTGCTAATGTTTTCCTAGTGGTTGCTAAGGTGTTGCTAAGTGGTTGCTAGGCAGTTGCTATCATTACTAAAGTGGTTGCTAAGTGGTTGCTAGGCAGTTGCTAACGTTTTCCTAGTGGTTGCTAAGGTGTTGCTAAGTGGTTGCTAGGCAGTTGCTATCGGTTCTAAAGTGGTTGCTAAGCAGTTGCTAGGCAGTTGCTAACATATTCCACATGGTTGCTAAGTGGTTGCTAGGCAGTTGCTATAATTTCTAAAGTGGTTGCTAGGCAGTTTCTAACGTTTCCCTAGTGGTTGCTAAGGTGTTGCTAAGTGGTTGCTAGGCAGTTGCTATCATTACTAATGTGGTTGCTAAGCAGTTGCTAACGTTTCCCTATTGGTTGCTAAGGTGTTGCTAAGTGGTTGCTAAGCAGTTGCTATCATTACTAAAGTGGTTGCTAAGTGGTTGCAAGGCAGTTACTAACGTTTTCCTAGTGGTTGCTAAGGTGTTGCTAAGTGGTTGCTAGGCAGTTGCTAACGTTTTCCTAGTGGTTGCTAAGGTGTTGCTAAGTGGTTGCTAGGCAGTTGCTATCATTTCTAAAGTGGTTGCTAAGTGGTTGCTAGGCAGTTGCTAACGTTTTCCAAGTGGTTGCTAAGGTGTAGCTAACTGGTTGCTAGGCAGTTGCTATCATTTCTAAAGTGGTTGCTAAGTGGTTGCTAGGCAGTTGCTAACGTTTTCCAAGTGGTTGCTAAGGTGTAGCTAACTGGTTGCTAGGCAGTTGCTATCATTTTTAAAGTAGTTGCTAGGCAGTTGCCAACACATTCCACATAGTTGCTAAGTGGTTGCTAGACAGTTTGCTATCATTTCTAAAGTGGTTGCTAAGCGGTTGCTAGGCAGTTGCTAACCTTTTCCAGGTGGTTGCTAAGGTGTAGCTAACTGGTTGCTAGGCAGTTGCTAACGTATTCCACATGGTTGCTAAGTAGTTGCCAAGTGGTTGCTAGGCAGTTGCTAACGTTTTCCAGGTGGTTGCTAAGGTGTTGCTAACTGGTTGCTAGGCAGTTGCCATCATTTCTAAAGTGGTTGCTAAATGGTTGCTAGGCAGTTGCTAACATTTTCCAGGTGGTTGCTAAGGTGTAGCTAACTGGTTGCTAGGCAGCTGCTATTATTTTTAAAGTAGTTGCTAGGCAGTTGCTAACGTATTCCACATGGTTGCTAAGTGGTTGCTAGACAGTTGCTATCATTTCTAAAGTGGTTGCTAAGTGGTTGCTAGGCAGTTGCTAACGTTTTCCGGGTGGTTGCTAAGGCAGTTGCTAAGGCAGCAGCTAACTGGTTGCTAGGCAGTTGCTATCAATTTAAAGTAGTTGCTAGGCAGTTGCCAACATATTCCAAATGGTTGCTAAGTGGTTGCTAGACAGTTGCTGTCATTTCTAAAGTGGTTGCTAAGCAGTTGCTAGGCAGTTGCTAACGTTTTCCAGGTGGTTGCTAACTGGTTGCTAGGCAGTTGCTAATTTATTCCACATGGTTGCTACGTGGTTGCTAGGCAGTTTCTAATATTTTCCAGGTGGTTGCTAAGGTGTTGCAAGGCAGTTGCCATCATTTCTAAAGTGGTTGCTAAGTGGTTGCTAGGCAGTTGCTAAAGTTTTCCAGGTGGTTGCTAAGGTGGTTGCTAAGCAGTTAATAGGTGGTTGCAAAGCCCTGACTGGGGTGCCGGGGTGTCCAAACTTTTGACTGATAGCTGCTCCATACAGCAGCTCCTCCATACACTCACAGTACTGGAGGAGCAGGGGAGAGAAGGGGTTCCGTGCGCAGAGCTGCTTGTGTGCGAGATGGAACTCTGGGCCCCCCATTCATTTCTATGGGGCAACTTCGTACGACATTTGTACGAAATCCGTACGACATATCGTTTCGTAAAGCATATTTTCGGAAAGAACTCACTAAGTTCTATAGACCATCCGAATTTCGTCTTCGTATCTCAAAAATTGTGAGGCTCACAGCCATTCAAAATTCTTCTAGTTCATTGTCTATGGAAAAAAGGGCGTACGTTTACGAAGTTTTTACGAAAATCGTACGATGTATCGCTCCAAAAAGCACAAGCACACCCCGCGGCTATAAGTTCTACCATTGTGTGAAGTTTCGTGGTTCTAGCTCGAAAGCTCTAGGAGGAGTAGTTGTTTATAAAACGTGGCGAGAATAATAATAATAATAATAATAATAATAATAATAATAAAAAAAATAAGAAGATTACGAAGAACAATAAGTTGGCTTTTCCAAGCCAACTTAATAAATACAATGAATACAAAATGAATACGAGACAATTTAAAGGACATGACAGTGCAGTACCGATACTGTATAATAAAGTTTATAGTGAGGATAAGGTGCAGTGATGTTTAACTTATTATCTGTCTGTAGTGGTGGGCGATATGGCTCTAAAATAATATCACGATACTTCAGGGTATTTTTGCGATAACGATATACTTGGCGATATAGGAAAACAGAAAAATAATTTGTTCATTTCAGGAATATAGTACAAGAGTATAACAGCATAATCATAATGTGGCAAAATAAATAATATAGCATAAAATAATATAATGCAGCAAAAAATATTTCAGAATATTTAGTGCATGCATATAAACTGCAAACTAAAACAATTATACAATAAATACACCTAAAGCTTCACAGTAAATAATAGACTACTTTTAAGACAGAAGAGCCCTATTATCACGACATGGATTTTTTATATCATGATATTTCTGTGTCACGATATATTGTATATAATATAATATTGCCCACCCCTATCTGTCTGTAATGTTGTTTCGCTCTGTTATTTGTTTGTTATTCATTATTTGATTGTACTGATCGAGTCGACCAGTTCGGGATGGGTTCCTCTTCGTTCCTCCTAAGGTTTCTTCCTCTTAATATGAGGAAATGTAAAATTGATTTGAACTGATTAAGCATGAAACACACTCTTAAACACTAGAGCTTGATTTTAAATATTAAACAAACTTTACAGATGTTTTGAAATGGGGTCATACAGATACAGTGTGTGTGTGTGTGTGTGTTTATGGAGGATTAATTTCATGTTGTCCACAACACAGAATGTATTATTGAACTAAGCTGCAGCGCCACAACACTGATCATGGGGGAGACATGTGACTAAAGAAGTCAATGGAGCTCCAGTCATGCACACATATGGCATGCTGTGCCAAGGCCTGAGAGCGGGGTCAACGAGGCCTGACACTTTCTCTCTGTTTTTATTTGGCTAATGTCTCTCTCTCTCTCTCTCTCTCTCTCTCTCTCTCTCTCTCTCTCTCTCTCTCTCGAACAGGTGTGGTGGTACCAGTGGTGGTATTCCGAGGGGGACTTGCTCTCCTGTGTTTTCCGCTGCCCTGATGTCCCCCTGCAACGCTGTTGCTTCATGATCACATGACCTTGGATATGGACGCAGTCCTGTCCGACTTTGTCCGCTCTACAGGAGCCGAACCTGGACTGGCCAGAGACCTGCTGGAGGGTGAGAGATGCCGACCACAGTTCTGTACTTTGCTTTTCATTAGGAACAAGCGGGAGGATGGTGATGGAATAAAGCAGACTCTGCTTTTCTGTTGCTTCAAACATTAAAACATTCAGCCATTCAACCATTCAGGCTTTCAGACTTACTCTGGGCTCGATATCTGACGGAATACTACAACACGAATTTATAAAAGCTGCCAGAAATTCACACAGAGTGGAGGCCCACAGCTGAGCCACCTGAAAAAACCTTCCGTTCAGATCCACCACTTCCTGTTCCACACTGACTGACCTAATACTCCTTATGGTTTGTGAGATCAAAGCACTAGGTTTCCTGTTGCAAGACAGACTCAGACACCTTGTCCCACACATTTTAGCTGCGCATTAATTAATTCTCAAATTATTAACGATTATGGCTTACAGCCATTGAAATGCCAGAAATTAGTGTCTCAGAAAATTAAAATATTATATAAGACCAATTGACACTTGTGGATTTTTCCCGGGAAAACACTGCACTGACTTAATACTTGATAAAACACAGTGGATCAACACCAGCAGATGACATGTCTCTCCAAACCATCACTGATTATCAGTAAATTTTGATTTTATTTAAAAATCAAGTGAGCAAACTCTGGAGAAAGAGTGGAGAGACACACACAGTCCAAGCTGGATTTGGCTCTTGCTCATAAAAAACTTTCATACATCCAAATATATTGCCCCTGATTGGCTAATAGCTCTGCGACACCAGCGAAAAAAAAGTGTAAAAAAGACATTTTTATACTTATAACAGTCTTTGCAATGTCTTATGTTATCTTACAACATGTATGATGCCCTGCTAGGCGTAGAGTCTCCGTAAAACACAAAATCCACCGGAGATCCTATGTAAACCTGTGTAAACATGGGTGGATTTTTGCTTTTAAAGGTCACCTTCCGTCGTTTTTTCTTTCATTTTAAAATGTCTAGTTGTGGTCTCTAGTATGAAGGAATGACATGTGAGCCGTTTTTGTAAAAAAAAGTGCTCAGGTGTCTCTGTATAGCTCTTTTTTAATGGACTGTTTTAGGGGTGTGTCCAAAATGACCGGATTCCAGCTTTGCTCATGAATATTCATACATGCAAACAGCATGCAAATATCTCTCCTCTGATTGGCTAGGAGCACTGCGACGCCCCTCCACCGCTCTGCCGCTCACTGACACCCACCTCCTAACTGATGAGCGGTGATGTTGCGTCGCTTCAGCTCCGCCTCTGGGAGTTTCTCGAGCCAAGGTGGGCTGGTCTGTGAGTTTCTGCCTACGTAGGCAGAAAGATAATTCAAAATTCACCCGTTTTTCGTAGGGGGGGAGGGGGGATTTCTTTGCTTAGCTCCTGCAGACAATGGGGGCTGCAAAACAGTTTAATGTGCAGGTGTACACATTCAACTCGGAGAGACCTACTGTATTCCACAAAAAAAACAAGAAAAATCGGATTTTCGCGGAAGGTGAGCTTTAACTAGTGTAAACAGAACTGTTTTAAACATACACCTAATCTCAATTGTACTTGTTCCATAGACAAATTGTAATAATTTGTTCCTTGGCTCTGAATTACTGGGCAAAGCAAATAACATTCATGTGTTATGCGCACAAATAACACAAGAAAGAACTGCCATGCTGTTCCTAGTGCTGTTAGCTCCTATCTGATGAAACCTGTGGGCTTCAGTGCTGCCTGTGGGCGGCCGCGAGCCAAGGTGGGCGAGGCCATGAATTCACAAGTTGATGGTGAATTATTTTACTTGCTACAGTTGGAACAGTTTCATGTGCAGCATATATATACAACTCGGAAAGACCTATTGTATTTTACAAAGAACTAGAAGAAGTGCATTTTTAGCGCTTTTAATTTACTAAATATTTCCTTATGTATTCCTTTAGTCTAAATGACTTCAGTTTAATTTACAGTGTATGAAAAAATTATATATATTGAATGAGAAGGTGTGTTCAAAACTTTGACTGGTACTGTATATGACACAAGTTGTACAAATATAGTACTTTTGCAGATCTGAGTGAAGCATTGTGGGATAAACGTCCTGCAGTAAACTCAGCTGCGGTTCACCTCCTGTACCTAATGTACGAGTTCACAAGCCAGTCAGATTCAGTCCTCAGAGCCGAATGTACGCAGTGAGGTAAAGCCAGGACAAACCCGACGCATGTTGCCTAGCAACGCTGCTTGCAGATAAGGATATGAGTTTAAAAATATATTGTCCTGCAGCATGCACAGGCAGCGCACGCACCGCACAGCGCTGCACGATTAGACGGCCCTGTGCTGGACGTGTTGACTCTCGGTTAATATTCAAACGCCCCGCCCCCTCTCCCGTCTCATGTGTCCTGTCCTGCAGTTTGTTCAATATTACCTGTCAGAGAGGTAAACTATAACCCTGTAGATGACCACTGCTTCTTTGTCTCTCTCTCTCTCTCTCTCTTTCTCTCCCCTCAGGTAAGAACTGGGATCTGACCGCTGCACTGAGCGACTTCGAGCAGCTGAGACAGGTGCATGCTGGGAGCCTATCCTACACATTTCAGGAGGAGAGGGAGCAGGCCATGCTGGAGAAAGACATGGCCAGGGTGGGCCGGCCTCTCCTGCACCGACAGGACGAAGTGGTGCAAGGTACAGCCACACTGCTCCCTGCTGCCTGCCAGCGCACAACAACTTAGTTTGGGGAATTTGGGAATATGAAAAATATAAGAACATGATTTGGACATGATTTGGCATGAAGGCATAACAAACCACATGTCTTATAACCTGCTAAACTTTATTATACTTTATATTCACTGTACTCATAAGTCCAGTGGATTATTTTTTAGTAGTATTATGAGCAAATAGGTGATATGGATAATTTATCCAAACATATTGCATCATAATATACTCAAAATAAGCTAATGGGTCTCAAGGAGTGATTTTCTCTGATTAAATGCTATACAGCTACATTTTTACTATTTTCTACATTTTACTATGTTCTACTACTTCTAAGAACTTTGAACTCAGAATAGTTTGAGCTTAATACCGTAACAAAGTAACAGTATAACCATCTAACAATCGGTACTGGAACAATATATGCAGACTAGAGGTTCATGAGTACCTATATTGGTATTGGTATCAGGAGGAATAGCAAGAGAGAGAGAGAAAGAGAGAGATGCAAGTCCAACACAAAGTCAAGAGCCAAAAAAAAAAACAAAAAAAACTCAGTGCTCACTCCTCAGCTCTGCCTCCTCACTCTATTTACTTCTCTGTGATTTCCGAAAGTCTTGTCTGATTTGCTTACGTGGTCCTGACATCACAGGATGACACTGGGGAAATTAACATACTGTACGTCTATAAACTAAAACTCATCTATATCATTTATCGAAGCATAGTTTCATAATTTCTTGCTTGTTTGGAGTAATGATATCGAAATCAGTATCCCAAAAGTCTCATCCAATATCAGTATCGGTATTTCAAAGGCTCGTCCGATTGGCTGATGAGGTAAAACATACATCCATAGAGTAAAACTCATCTCAAATTTTTTAATCTCAAATGTTATGTTCATATAATATTCATTCAAATGTTTAGAAAGGTAAATAACTCAACATTAACAAACTAACGGTTGCATTGCACTTTTTTACACTAACAACTACACTATTACATAATGCTCCTAATTGCTTAATTCTAAGTAGGTATCTGTATCATTATAGATATTGGCGAGTACAAAACTACACATACTCTTACTCAATTGAGAAAAAAAGGGGAATTGATGCATTCCTAGTGCAGACTAATAAGATATTAAATTTATATGATACCATGCCCAAACAATTTGATCTACCCCACAGAAAATAATTATACAAATATTTAACTGTTCTTATATATACAGAATTTTTAAGAGAAGGTACAAACTCAGCTTTCCTCATGTAAAATCAATAACGTTTATTTCTATAGGCTTGGATAATGTACTTATCATACTAGAGGTGCCATAGTGAAGAATGTGCTGAATGTGCTGGGATGGTGTATTGATAGATGCAGGTTGTTTGCCACCTAGGTGTTTAAACAATTCAGCTGCATTAGAAGCATTAAGTTTTAATAATACTGGAGTATATAATGTATACTGTATATTTGTGTTTCAATGTACTGTTACCCCCCGAATAAATGCCAGAAGAGTAGAAAAGGTTCTATAATAAAAATCTAATAAAGATTTCTCACTGCTTTATATGCACTTACTGTTTTGCAGCCACAGAGAAGCGACTATCACGAGGGATCTCTCACGCCAGTTCCACAATAGTGTCGCTGGCCCGCTCTCACGTATCCAGTACAGGCAGCAGCGGCAACACAGAGCCGCTCCTGGACACGCCCCTCTGCACCTTCCAGCTGCCTGACCTCACCGTCTACCGGGACGACTTCCGCAGCTTCATCGAGCGGGACCTCATTGAGCAGTCCATGATGGTGGCACTAGAGCACGCCGGTCAGTGTCCTCTGGGGGTGTTATTCATGGTTCAGCTGTAGGGATGTACTGTAGTTTTTTAGTTGCCTCTGCACTGCAGTAATAAAGCGACTGTGAAAAAATTCTGAACATGGTAAAACACTGTTTAAACCTGTATTGTTGTTTGTGTGCAGGTCGGTTAAACTGGTGGACGAAGTTGGGGTCTGGCTATCAGAGCTTGCTGCCTTTGGCTACTAGTGGAGACGGAAACTGTCTCCTCCATGCTGCCTCTTTAGGTGAGTGTCTTATCTTTCCACATGCACATCTAAAGATCAGCTAAGAATCTAATCAAGAGGAAGATGGATGATCACAAGCCATCAAACCAAGCTGAACTGCTTGAATTTTTGCACCAGGAGTGGCGTAAAGTTATCCAAAAGCAGTGTGTAAGACTGGTGGAGGAGAACATGCCAAGATGCATAAAAACTGTGATTAAAAAACAGGGTTATTCCACCAAATATTGATTTCTGTACTCTTAAAACTTTATGAATATGAACTTTTTTTTTTTTTTTTTTTTGCATTATTTTAGGTCTGAAAGCTCTTCCTCTTTTTTGTTATTTCAGCCATTTCTCATTTTCTGCAAATAAATGCTCTAAATGACAATATTTTTATTTGGAATTTGGGAGAAATGTTGTTCATAGTTAAAAGAATATATATATATATATATATATATATATATATATATATAGAATATTTTACTCAAACATATACCTATAAATAGCAAGAGTTGAATGGGATGAATGGGACGTTCCATTTCTAAAGTTTTTTCAGGAATTAGTAATTGAAGGCATTACCACCCACAGTGGACAGTGCAGTGCAGCAGGTGGAATGATCATGACCGGTGGTCTCTGGCTAGAATTGTCCATAGAATTTTCTCCACATTTAATACAGGAGATGCATTCACTGGACATTTAGCACGTCTGTGTTCTGAGAACTCCCTTTGAATGCCCTCACTCAAACAAACAAGGTTTAATCAAGTTCCTTTATTCATGCCAGTTTAATAAGTGACACATTCTCACTGTAATAAGTGTCAAATCTGTGGAATCATTTATTTACTCTGCTATATGTTGTATAATTAGTTACAGAAAGCACTTTTACAAAAATATATCACATAAGTAGCACTTGTGTATTACAGCAATGCTCTGAATATGTAGTTGTTATAATGTGAGTAATTATAAGCTGAATATTAATGATTAATATGATATTATTAAGCGTAATATGGATAATGAGCTTCAATCTCTCCTCTCTGTGTAGGTATGTGGGGCTTCCATGACCGTGACCTGATGCTGAGGAAGTCTCTGTACGCGCTGATGGATCACGGCCAGGAGAGGGAGGCACTGAAGCGCAGGTGGAGGTGGCAGCAGACCATGCAGAACAAAGAGGTCAGAGCAGGCCCACCTACTGTGATCAGCATTATTCATTCATTTATTTATTGAAGTGGCAGTCCGTATTATTTAGTTCCTAAACTGGAAGCAGAAGCATTTCTGAGTGGATAAAGGATAAAATACTGTGTTTAATGGTACCAGTGTGCTGAAACCACCATCCCTGCTAAACCTAATACTGTATATTCATTCTAAAAAATGGGGTGTCTGGTCACTTTTTGCGTGAGTTCTTCTGACCACGAAACACGTCTTTACGGACTTATGTCACACGTACAGTCTCTAAAAGAGGATCCGGCTCAGTTTTACTGAACTCGAGCAGCTGGTGGAGCAAAGGAGACTTCAGAAGAGGAAACTCAGAGATCTCTCTCTCTCTCTCTCTCTCTCTCTCTCTTACTGAACATAACCTGGAATCAGATTCATTCGCTCTGAAAGGAGACCACATCACACCCGCCCAGTTTAAAATGATTCTTCCGCATGCTTGGTGCAATTATCTATTAAATTACCCATCACCAGAGAGGGCCATAAATTCCAAAACTTACAGACATCAGCTTTAAGAGTTGTTTCAACATTTTAACATTCATATATTATAGCGCCACCTTTTCTGTTCGGTGGAACACTGTGAGCTATTCATTACTCTTTTAAACAGATTAAAATAGCTTTAGGTTGTAAAGACCTACTAGCAACTTACAGTATTTATTAGTATAGTGAAGTATAGAATAGTAAAGTCATATTGTAAATGTGCTTATTAACCTACGTTCCTCTTATTTCTTCTCTGTGTGTGTTTGTACAGTCGGGGCTGGTCTACACTGAGGAGGAGTGGCAGAAGGAGTGGAATGAGCTGTTAAAGCTGGCATCCAGTGAGCCCAGGATACACTACAGCACTAATGGCACCAACGGGTGAGTTCACCTGAGCAAATGAACCTCTGAACTTTCTCCTTTTTTCATTTCAAGCACAAATATGATCAATTAAACACAGTAGGCTGGGTTAGTTTTACCAGAAGTTTAGCACTATAAGGCACATTTAAAATCATTTTATTTTCCCAAATATGTCAGTGAGAGTCATGTTTGTATTCTGCAGTTATAATTGGTTTAAATCAGAATGACTGAAGATGTCTTTGTGTTTTTTCGTGTTGTGCAGGGCGGAGTCACAGGAGGAGCCGGTGTACGAGAGTTTAGAGGAGTTCCACGTCTTCGTGCTGGCTCATGTTCTCCGCAGACCTATAGTGGTGGTGGCCGACACCATGCTGAGAGACTCTGGAGGAGAGGGTACGACACACACACACCATGCACACACACCTAATTCAGGTCCAGTTTCTTAATAGGGAGTCTAATCCATTACAGCAGATGCATCAGTATAGACATTGTAATATCTGCACTGCAAAAAATCGGTTGGCAAAAACTAGACCAAATATATGTAAATTGAGATGTAATTGCTTAAATTAAGGAAAACAATCTTCCAATGGGGTGAGAAATATTTTCTTAGTAAGATTTCTAAAAATAAGCAATCACAAAGTGTCAAAATGAGTGAAGTAAGACCTAAATCAAGCAAAAATACCTTATTTTTGTGGCTTAATTTTGTACACAAGAAGCAGAGTGACTTTTTGTGCTTTTCATTATACGTCTCCTATTTTGAGTTCAAATTACTTAAAAAATTAGGTGAAAAGTCTGAGTAAGATCATTATTTCTAAAATAAGTAAAATAATCGTACATGTGCAATGCTTAGTAAGACAAAATTCCTTATCAGAGAAAAAAATAAGATTTATTGCCTTGAAATTGGATCATTTTACTAGTTAAGATTGAATTGTTCGCAATGTGATTTGTGCTTCTCAAAAAAAACTCAGCTCATTGAAAGCATCTAGAGTTTGTGATAAATCTTGCTTATTTGAGTTCATTTATTTATTCACTCAAACTATTCATTTAAATAAATATAGGGATGCCCCTGATCTGATCACATATTTTTCAAAGGATAGGAATCAGGTGGAAAAGATCCAGATCACTGATGTATCAGTCAAATGTAACATTACTTTATTTCTCCATGAGCTCACTATACACTCTGTTGCACTCGTGCACTGAGAATGCATGTGCTGTGTTCACACTAGCAGCAACAAGTCCCTCATGTGATTAGTGTGTTTGTCGTGCCTGTTTATCAACACTGATTTGTAGCCGGTTAGCATAGAGGCTAATCCAGCAAGCTACCTCTCGAGTCGTACGCTACTTTCATCCACGCTTCATTTTCTTTCAAACTGTTGACACACACCGTCACTGTGCTGAAGACTCCCAGCTCCTCTCCTCACTTACTCATCCACACACAGCGTTTTCTCTTTCCAAGTTAGAATATAAAAAACACAATATATGCAGCTACACTAGTAAATAAAAAAAAATGTCTGCCAGGCCTAAACCACACTACTCTATTGTTACTTCCTCCCTCACAACCATACAGAGAAATACCAACATTTAATACAATTTATTATGATCTTAATTCTGAGTAATGACAGAACTGTTGCTGTGTGACATTTTTAGTTTGTTTATTTAAGCAAAGATTAAATATTTAAGTTAAAATCATTTATATGCTCATTTAGTACTTTTTGTAATTAACTGCATTGCCAAAGTATCGGATCAGGATTCCGTATCGGCAGATACTCAAAATCAAAAGACTTTGTTTCAGGGGTGAAAAAAAATGGGATTGGGACATCCCTAACAAAATGATTTATTGTTTTATTTTAGTTAATTATCACTTTTTTTTCTATTTCTTTTGTAGTTGAGCTGCTTCTTTAAATGAGAAGTACTCTGTAAATAAAGATATATTGTATTTGTGTAATTTGTTCCATTTTAAACCTTTCCAGCTTTTGCCCCAATTCCGTTTGGTGGGATTTATCTCCCGCTGGAGGTCCCGGCTAACAAGTGTCACCGCTCGCCTCTGGTGCTCGCCTATGACCAGGCGCATTTCTCTGCCCTGGTTTCAATGGAGCAGAAGGACAGCTCTAAAGAGCAAGGTATGGAGTCTGTGACGTGTTTTTAACTGCAGGAAACTTCATCAGGCTGTATTTATAGCGGCGTACTCGTTACAACCCAGCGACCTAATTCTGGATTATGAGTGTGATTTGTAAAGTCTAGACACTGGTTATTATCCTCGTTTATTTTCAGAGTGCTGTTATTGATATTGTTTATGCCTACTGTAATGCACATTTGTGTAGAATACCATAATTAAATTATATTGCATATCATGGACAGGATTTGCCTTTTAATATGCTAAAACACACTGATAATCATATTGAATAAATGTATAATTTACCATATTTTTCACATTATAAGGTGCTCTTAAAATCTTTAAATTTTCCCCAAAATCGTCAGTTCGCATTATAATCCAGTGTGTCTTATGTATGAGTTTTACCAGTCAGATATTAAGGAGCAGTAAAGCCGCTCTGCTGAAGTACAGCGTTATAAAGGAGTTTCAGTTTAAAGCAGTATTAGCATTAACCGCTAACCGCTATTTCCCTGTTCAGAGGGGAGTATTATCCACCTGTAGCCTGCTGCTAACCTGGCTAGCACTGCTGGAGTGGTTAGCTACTTATGCTAATGCTCCAGGTTTAGAGCTGAAGAAATTCAGGAATCTAAGCTTACTGTAAATAAACAGAAGTGCTTTACTCACTTAAATAAACAGTTTTAAGAAGAGAAATCTGTGTAGATTAACTTCCAATTCTAGTTCGACTTTTTTTTTGCTTCTTTTTTATTACAGTTTTGTTTACTTAGCTTAGCTTTACTTAACTTAACTAACCCCCCACTAACACCCAGTGGCGAGACCTGCTGAATTAGAAGTTCCTTATAGTGTCTCTTAAAATGCGCCTTATAATCTAGTGCGCATTATGTATAAAAAGAGATCAGACAATAGACGTTCATTGATAGTGTGCCTTATAATACAGTGCGCCTTATAATGCGAAAAAAACACAACAAGTTGTATCTGTATCTGACTGTATTTTATTTAAACATCACGAGAATACTCTTTGGGAACGTTTAAGAAAAACACCTGTAACAAATTAAAAATACATATCAGTACTGAAGAGGCCAGTAATGAGAAATCAAGTGTGCATATTACTGATTATATATAAATAATATTGTTTATAACAGTGTATTAAATACAGTATATTAAATACAGTATACTTCATACTGTATATTACTTACATAGTATATGCTACAGTATATTAATATATATATATAGCATATTTAACATCCTCCATGCCTAATGGCAGGTGTGGGCTAGAGGGATGTAACACCTCTCAGCGCTGTAAAGCTGTGGAGAAGCAGAAGGAACTGTGTTCTCTGGTATGATTTTCCAGTATATTGAATGCTGTATATCTGAATTCCCTGCAGTGGTGATTCCTCTGACTGACTCGGATCATAAGATGCTGCCTGTGCACTTTGCTGTGGATCCAGGGAAGGACTGGGAGTGGGGTAAAGACGACGCAGACAATGTGATGCTTGCCAGGTACGTATCAGAATGTTCCTACTGTGCAGGGAAGCGCTGGTAAGACTATAGTCTGTTTAGTTTAGATCTTCTGTAGACTCTGGGCTCTATTTTAGCGATCTATAGCCATATCTTCAGATCTAAGTCCTCCACCATGCACTGTGCAGCACGAGTTAGGGCATGTCAGTGTGTCTTTGCTATAGTAACGACGGGAAAAGTATGCCTTGTGCGGCTCGAAACACACAAAAAGGCATTAATTAAAGGCACTAATTTTAATAAATAATCATGGGTGTTTTTTCGGCGTAACAGGGAATAAACCCATCAGCGTTTCACTTGCCATTTCTTTTAAAAGCCAGGTGTGCTCTAACTTTGGCGTATTGCTATTGTTAATGGCACAGCACTTCTGGGCTTCTTAGCAGTAGATACTGACCTGCTCATTCACACTGTTGTCATTTACGTAAACAGCAATGTTATTTTATTGAGTATTCTGTTTGTTGTTTATGTTAAAGTTGAGTTTGTGCACTGCTGTCTATCCTTCTGTGTGTTAGGAGCCTGAATTGCTAAGATACTGAATTGCTGTTGTCAGGGTTCTAATCAGTCAGTGGAGCACCTGTGTTTTCCATTGCCAAGATAGCAATACTCAAGAAATTTACCTGAACACACATCACTTCCAGACCACCACCCCATCAGTGTATATCTCTGTTGCTATTTAAACGATGTGAGCACAAGAATGAAAATAGACGGTTTGCAGGGTGTGAGATGGCAATGAGCATCATATAGGAACCACTGTGTTCTTGTGATCAGTTGTGGCTTTTCATGTTTACAAATTCAGTCAGATCTGCAGAGAGAAGCTGATTCTACAGGGTGAGCTGCTTGATAACTGAGGGCCTGGGAGTGACTCAGGCCAGTGAGTCAGAGTTTGAGCAGCAGTAAGCACACTAATGCCAGCCTGGGCTGAATACATTATCCAGAATGACAGCAGTGGCTTCATGTGACTCGGGGCTGCGGTCACAGAGTACACCAGGGCAGATTCCAATTCAGAGAAAGAGAATATTCCTGCTGGCCTTCTGTGCTCAGCATCTTAGAATTAGTGGTGTCAGTTGTTTAAAAAGTGTATTCAGATTAATCGCAACAATATTCTGTGATTAACTGCGATTAATTACACTTGTTCTTCTTAAGACACAAGTTATTTGTGAATATTTAATTGTAAATAAAAGAATGAATGTAAGAAATGTAAAATACTATTATATTTATATTAGTGGTGTTAATTAAAATACTAGTATATACTTGTATGTGTGAGGGGAAATAAAACCAACGTGGTTTACAAACACTGCAGTAAAGAATGCATAATAAATTGTATAGAGAAAACTCATCTCAGCTTGGTTGTAAGGATTTCTGAATTAGAACTTAATTTGCTGAGTATAAAAAAGCGTTTTCACACCTGTAGTTAGTTTCTATGATCCGGATCAGTTGACGAGTTTGTTTATTTGGAGTGTTTCTCCCTCTGTTTGGTTTGGTTTCACACAGATATAAACCTAAATGCACCAAAATGCGCATCAGTAAACCATGCAAGCTTTTTGTCTCCTCTGATTGGTCAGAGCTGTCTGGTGCAGGAGTAAATATAGTGAGAAGATTCTGTGTGTCAGTGCGTTTATCTGTGCAGTGTGAAGCTGCTTTAACACAGAATACTAAGAAAATGTACCGCTTCACTTTTAAATACAGTGTTTTCAATAGAACTTGCAGCGCAGAGTAGCTCGGCTGTGAGCAGTGAGCGCTGCACATACCGCGCTCTTAGTTTGTAAACAGCATGGAGCAGCAGAGACAGTGTTTGTTCATAGCAGTATATTATCTGGCTAATATATAAGACCTTATCAGCAGTTTAGCTCAATTAATAAAAAGTATATTTGATAGCTGGGTCGGATTGAGACCATTCTCACCACAAGCCAACTTT
The DNA here is from genome assembly GCF_023375975.1 of Astyanax mexicanus. Lineage (NCBI taxonomy): Eukaryota > Metazoa > Chordata > Actinopteri > Characiformes > Acestrorhamphidae > Astyanax > Astyanax mexicanus. The sequence goes on from NC_064408.1 coordinate 115,305,891, forward strand.
AAATTTCATTTTTTTTAATACAACAGTAATGAGGGAATATTGAATATATAATATAAGAGGTACATGAAGGCTTTAGTTTAGTTTAAACTACAGGAAGTGTAAGTTGTGGAGCTGCATTAGTCCACGTGGCAGTGAAAGTATGAAGAACAGGAGAAACGCGGCGCTGCTCTATTTTAAGATGTTGTGTGGATCCGGCTCTGCTTTCGCTGGCTGGGATTGGCTGATGCGTTAGATTAGCAACACTAGTCCAGTCGTTAGTGGAGATTATCTCTAAATGCTTACTATGAACAGAACACAGGGAGTCTGCAAATAGACACAGCTAAAACAGAGCTGCATGTTTATTGTCTAGCAGCTTCAGAGTTCCTCCCTGCATTTAAATGATTTGTATTATTAATGTTACGATTAAAAATAGCTGTAATGATGGTGAATGTCCTGCTTGTACGGCTGGAATTAAATGTGGCTTTCCTTTTGCTTGTTGTTTATAATCCAAATCGTATGTACCTACTTTGGTTTATTTATCAGGATGTTCTAAATATTGCATTTAATTATTCATTCCTAATATTAATTAAAACTTCAGTTTGCTTTTACTTTCTTTATATAATTATTTTAACTCAATAATTTAAAATTATTTTTTGTGCAGTCGCTAAACAATAGCTCAATAACTGTACAATTATTATTGTATTGGTTTCATGAAGTTACTGAACAACAATTTGGATTTTATTTCATGACGATTCCTAACAATATCTGCATCATTTAGATTTTTTTTTTTACCATTTTGGACTGTTTGGTCTAGTCTGTGCAGTTATTAAATAATAACTCTATTATTCTGCTTTTTTGTTACATATACATTCTAATTCTAACTCAATTATATATTTATGGATTGTTTTCCGTGTCAAATGTATAAATAAAACAATAACTCAATATGTTTGTATTGTTTTAATGTAATTACTGCACAATAATTTTGAGTTTTATTCCATGTAGATACTTAACGATAACTCCATCATTTAGATTAGTCTTCTGGGCTGTTACTGAATAATAGCCCTAGTATCCATTTTTGCAAGATTCAGATTAATAACTTAATCATTTGGGATTGCATTCCATGTAGATACTGTATAATATATTTTATTTGTATTATTTAAGTAATTTTGCATGATTTCTTATGTAGATAATAAACAGTAACTCATATAACTTAATAAACATTTTTTTATGTAGTTAATGCACACTAATTTGGATTTTTATTCCATGTAGATACTTAACAATAACTCTTTTTTGTTTGTTTTTTTCATGTAGAGACTGTCTAATAATTTTTTTTGTACTGTTTCTGTGCTGCAACTGAATAATAGCTCTATTAATTTGCATTATGATTAACAAGGCATAATTTTGGATTGTATTCCATGTAGATACTGTACAATATTTCAATAATTTGAATTCCTTTCTGTGTAGATACTAAATAATAATGATTATAGATTGTTTTCCATGTCATTACTGAACCATTTTCCCTGTAGCTACTGATTGTTTAAGTCATTTTGCACTGTTTCTTATGTAGATACTAAACAATAACTCAATAACTCAAAAATGTACTTAATATATCATAGGCTTTTAATCGACATAAAGTTAAAAATGCTAATTATAACAAGCTATTCTAAGACTGTTGTGAGTGACCTGTGCAGTAAGTGTAATACGTGTCCTGTTCTCTTCCAGTGTTACTTTATCTCTGGAGGCAAAGCTCCACCTGCTGCACACCTACATGAATGTGACGTGGCTTCCTCTGCCCTGTGAGGTACAGGTGAGCTTCTTATCCTCTCTTCAGCTTCAGACATAAGCTGGAAGGTTATTGCAAGAAAAACATGTTTGTTTTATGTTTTTGCCAAATTTCACCATCTGCAGGAGGAGGACATGGCCTTTTTTATAGGCTGACATGTGACTCCTGCTTTATCCTGTGAGATTTTTGAGGTTTTTGTTTTAGACTCTCGCAAACTGGTGCTTCTAAAGGCAAGATAAACAAATCAGAGGATTTGGAAGTGATTTATCTTGTTTTGGGAATGAAAGAGCTCCAGTGTTGAAATGAAAGAGGTTGTTTACTTGAAATCAGCATTCTGCTGCCCCTCCCTGCCTGCCTCCCTCACGCCCTGCCTGCCCGGGTCTGTGCTTTGTGGAGCTTTTGAAAAGTGTTGCGTGTGTTTATCAGTTCAGGCGTAAAGGAATTCCTCACCAAATATGCTAAAACTGCTGATAAATAAAACCTCACTACAAAAGAAAAGCATTTAAATCTGACTTTACCAAAAGCAGATTCTGAACACCTTCAGAAAAAATTCTAATTCATATTTGGGGGACAAAACTAAACCACGTAAATTAAGATGTGAATTATTTCTTGATATAAATAAATGCACAAATACAGATTTCAAGGTTTCAGGGTATTATGTACTCTATAAGAATGCACAAACACAACCATCCTTTCAGCCATACTTCCTTCCATACGTCTCCCTTTCGAACTATCTTTTGTCCTTCCTTCCTTCCGAACTTTCTTCCTTCCGAATTTCTGTCCTTCCTTGATTTCTTCCTTCCGTTTCTTCCTTTCGAACTTCCGTCCGTCCACCTGTACTTCCTTTCATACTTTCTCGCCTTCGAACATCCTTTAGTCCTTAATTCTGAACGAATTTCTGTCCTTCCTTACTTTCTTACTTCAGTTTCTTTCTTTCGTACTTCCATCTGTCCACCTGTACTTCCTTCCGTACTTCTGCCCTTTCGAACTTCCGTTTGTCCTTCCTTCCGAACAAATATCTGTCCTTCCATACCTTCTTCCTTCAGTTTCTTCCTTCCGAACTTCTGTCCATCCACCTGTACTTCCTTCCGTTCCTTCCAAACTTCCTTCCTTCCGAAATTTCTGTCCTTCCATACTTTCTTTCTTCCGTTCCTTCCTTCTGAACTTCCTTACGTGCTTCCATCCATACTTACGTCCACCCGTACTTCCTTCCATAATTCCGCCTATTAGAACTTTCGTCCGTCCTTCCTTCCTTCTGAACCGAATTTCTGTCCTTCCATATTTTCTTCCTTCCGTTTCTTCCTTCTGTACTTCCATCCTTCAGAATTTCTGTCCTTCCATATTGTTTTTCATTCCAAACTTCCTTCTGAATGGTTTCCTTCTGTGTAATTAAAACTCCAGCAACATCATTAGGAGATAATAATAAAAAATAAAAAAGAACAGTATGGAGTAGGGGTGGGCGATATGGCTCTAAAATAATATCGCGATATTTCAGGGTATTTTTGCGATAACCATATACTTGCCGATATAGGAAAACAGAAAAATAATTAATTAACTTCAGGAATATAGTATAATAGTATAACAGTATAATCATAATGTGGCAAAATAAATAATATAGCATAAAATAATATAATGCAGCAAAAAATATTGCAGAATATTTAGTGCATGCATATAAACTGCAAATTAAAACAATTATACAATAAATACACCTAAAGCTTCACAGTAAGACTACTTTTAAGACAGAACAGCCCTATTATCACGGATGGATATTGTCATATGGATTTTTAATATCATGATATTTCTGTGTTACGGTATATTGTATACGATATAATATTGCCCACCCCTAGTATGGAGTCTAGTAGGAGATAGAATGTCACATTATTACTGCAATTTGTTTAATATTATTGAATAATAATATTATTTTCAGTTTGCACAGGATTTATTAAACTTAAGGTTATTTAACCTCTTATTTTACAGAATGTACAAAGCTCTGGACTCTTTAATGATGCAGGAGCATACAGTCCTTATCAATAACTGACAAAACTAAAATCACAGAGAACCCCTGGTAATAATTACATTACTGCTTACATTAAGGTTTAGGCACCTAAGTACATAAACTATAATCTATCTCAACGATAAGAGTATTATTTAAGAGTATAAACTGAGGGTTTATATTATATATTTTAGCAATATATGAATTAAGTCATTCAGAATTTAAGGTATTTCTCAATAAACTTGTTTTTTGTTCATCATACATCCTTATTTTATTTTTTTTTTTTTGTATCACTACTCCTCTAATGCACGCATGGGTCAAAAATTACCTACGTTCATTTTTTTATGTATGGATGAGGGTTTCTTTAGCACAGATTTTCCTTTTTTTCCCTTTAGTACTTAATTTAGAAGTTTCTGTATTTCTACATCAGGTTTACACACACGGGTCGGACACAAAAATAAATGCATTTTTAAACCCATGTTGCACATTAAAAGGGTAGTAATACAAAAAGGGCTTTAATTTAAAAAGTAAGAAAGGAAAAAATAAAATAAGGATGCACTATGATCAAAAATAGTTAAATGAGAAATTATTTAAACACAGAGTTGTTAAATACATTTATTGCAAAGATATAGAAAATTAAAACTCAGCTGGGTCACTTTTGTACATCAAAAGGGCAGTCTGAAGAACAAAGCTCGGCTCCAGATTTTTCCTGGACGTCAGACAGGACATCAGTGGATGTGTTTAATTCCTTCAGTAGCTCACTTAATTTATTAAACACAGTAATGTAAAGCACCTTATACTCTTTTTTTTTTAGATACTTATTTGTACTTAATCAAATGTTTGTGTTTTACTGAGCTAATAAACTCTTGCTGCCCAACTTTGAATCATTTTTAGTTGCAGGTTTATTGTATGTTACTCAACCTTCCCATGTATAACTAATTCTGTCCAAAAAAAGGCTTTAGGAAATTGTTGGGTCACCTTGGTTAAAGAATAAATCATCTGAACTGATCAGTGTTTTTTTTTTTCTGTAAAGCACAGTCTGAGCTGTTCTCTTGAACATCCAATCGTCTTTGTATTGAGGGGGTTTGTGCACTTCAGACACTACTACAATATCCCTCTCTGTGCTGTGTTGAACAGACTGTTCCTGCTGACACAGTCTGGTCTTGTCCTTGTTCTCAGTCACGTGAGAAGCAGACAGACGCTCCCACCATCCGTATCCCAGCAAAGAGCCCTCTGTCAAAGTCATCCTTTAAAGTCCCTTATACTGTTTCCTCTCGTCATCTTGATCCAACATCAAGGTCACCGTTTTTAAACACGCTTAATTTACAAGTGCATCACACAGTGCAGCTTTCAAGAGGCATCTGCACAGGTTCCTTTTTAGGGTTTTCTTTGTTTTTTTTTCACCGGGGCGCATATTCTTTATTGAAATAATTCACAATATAACGTTCAAAATTAATTGGGCCCTTCCAAATAATACATATATATCAACCATCATTATTATTCTTTCCTTCTTTTTTATTTGGACATTTTGCATAAAAAATCAAATAAAAATAATGTATGGAGGCACTTAATATTTGAAATAATTTGAGGAATGGTTGGTATATTCACTGAAATCTTAAGAACAGCTCAATTGTCTGATAAAGTCTCTTCTCTCTCTAAAGTCTGGGTAATGTCCAGTACAACTGATACAGACAGGCTAAGGTTAGAATTTTGTATAAATTCTTATTTCTATACGTTTTTTTTTTTAACACATTGCCTCTCTTTCCTCCCACAGCAGGCGCCTCTCGCCCAACCCGAGTCTCCAACTGCCTCAGCGGGGGAAGACACACGAACGCCGCCAGACTCCGGAGAGTCGGATAAGGAGTCTGTGAGCAGCAGCTCGAACGGCAACGGGGACAGCAGCACCACGGCCAGCGGAGGAGCAACGAAATCGGGGGGTGGATCCTCCAGCACATCCAGCTCATCGAGCAACAGCTCTGCAGGAGCGACTGGGACAATGGGCAAGGAGAAGAAGGACAAGAAGGACAAAGACAAGGACAAAGACAAGAAGCGGGCGGATTCTGTGGCCAACAAGCTGGGGAGCTTTGGCAAGAGCTTAGGCAGCAAGCTTAAGAAAAATGTAGGAGGTTTGATGACCGGCAAGGCAGCAGCAGGCAACGGGGGCAAGACTGCTGATGGCACGGAGAAGAAGAAGGGGTCTCTGCGGGGCCGCAAAGGCAGCAAGGATGGTTCGCCCTCCATCCAGACCGGTTCTGAGGACTCGGGGAAAGGCTCGCCGTCTTCCGGGAGCGAGCGGCAGAACGGCAACAGCAGCTCGTCCGAGAGCGATCCGTACAAGTACAGCTCAGACGTGAAGGTGAGCCTGAGCATCCTTCGGGCAGCCATGCAGGGCGAGAGGAGGTACATTTTTGCTGGGCTTCTGACCACCAGCAACCGGCAGCCGTACCAAGAGGAGATGATCCAGAGGTACCTGGCTGATGCAGAGGAGCGTTTCCGGGCAGAGCAGGAGCAGAGGAGGGAGGCCGAGCGCAAGTCTGTAGTGACGAATGGGGTACAACTCAAGAAAGAGCCGTCGGATTTGGGCTACCGGAGCTTTGAGAGTAAGGAGGATGTGACAGACGGAGCGCCACCCACTTTCAAATCGGCCACTTTCAACCCATCTATGTATTCAGGCGTGGTTCCCATCCCCAGACCGACGTTCATCGACCAGTCTCCCGCACCCCTCAGCCAGCACCTCCACATGCACGGCGGGTACATCGATGCACGACGTCAGCTGGCAGGCGGCTCACCCTCCATCTACCCTGGTCTGCCGTCCTACGCCACCCTGCCTCGCCACTGCCCGCTGGCCCAAGGCCCTCCCCACCCCCAGTATCACCCACCTCCCCCCTCTGCCACAGTGGTCAGCCCGTCTCGTGTCACCCCCTGCTTCGCGGCATACGCCCAAGAGCAGGAGCCGCCTGACTTTTTGAGCAACTCGCAAAGCGGAGGCTACGCCAACGGCCCCAGAGACATTTCCCATTGCAATTTGGATAGTCGCAGCGGGCCGGCGCCAGTCAGGCACTATTCGCTGGGCAGCGCAGCCGGGTTGGGTAGCTTGCAGTCAACCCGCTGCCGGACGCCCACCTGCAACTACTACGGACACCCAGAAACCTGCAACTACTGCTCGTACTGCTACAGGGAGGAGCTGAAGAGGAGGGAAACAGAGCCGGCCATACACAGGTTCTAAAAGGAACTTGGCTTCTTCTTGCTTGACTGGCTTTTTGAAGGTGCCCTCTTCTCCACTGGAGCTTCAGCACCTCCTGCCCTGTCTTGGAGGACCTCTCTTCAGACATTAGTAGGGGTCCCTCCTTTGTCAGCTAGAGGGACGCTGTTCAGCCATTCTCAAGCACGGAATAAAGGCTGCTGACGTAAACCGGGGTCTCCGTACCTCTTGTTACATTTGCAGTGGATTTTAGGCAGGAGCTCGATGCAGGCGCTGTCGCCTTTGTTTGTTGTTTTCCGTGCATTGTTGTCGCTGTCGTCGTCGCCGTCTTCGTACACAGGCTGATGTACGGAGCGATCGATTTGATCGGGGCGTTAATATGCTGCCATGCATTGCGTAAACATACCGCATACAAATGCAAAACCCCTCCCACACACACATTAACATCAAGCACAGCCAGATGCACATTTGTACAGCTTGTACAGCTCGTACTGATACTGATCCATACGTGGAATGTCTTTGAGGGAGACGAGTACGGTTTTGACACGTTTTGACCCAAGTTAAGGAAGGTGTTTGCCATACTAAAATAAATTAATTAATTTGTACACTAAAGCGTACACGTCAGCACATTAGAACTGTTACTTTTACAGCGCTAGCAGTCATGTCGGGTTGCTTAGAACTCCATACCCAGATAACACAGTAGTGCTTTAGACCTGACCCCATTCTCTCAAGCCATGTCCTGACCTTTTTTTTTTTTTCTTTTCTTTTCTTTTGCTTTTCCCCTCCCTTCCTCCTTCACATGACTCGGTGCTCTTTTGCTCGTCTCGTAACCTTCAGAAGATTCTCCGTGTCTAGCTGAAATCTTTAAGGAGCAAAACCTTGTCAACCAAAGGTTTTACTGTATAGTACAAGTCACTACAAGTAACGGACATGTTTGTTAATATCGCTTTTACGTGAAGTTTTGCAGTGGTGATTTTTTTTCAGGTGAAAAAAGCAGAACTAGTGGACGCAGCGAATGCATTTTTTACATTGAAGAGAGAGAGAGAGAGAGAGAGAGATGCTGATACGTAAGAAAAGCTAACCAAGTGCCCCGACGTGGAGCTTTAAGGGGCAGGGGGTTGGGTTTATGTTATGAGGAAACAAGGTTCGGGGGTAAACAAGCTACTTACTGTTCGATTACTACTCACGTACGATTTTATTTAGGCTAATTTCAGGTTTAACCCTGATTTAACGCCTTGGATCCCAAGTCAGTACTAACTTAATTCTTAATTTGAACTCAAAGTTGATAAGACTAAGCTCCTTGTACCTTGTATTTTGCTTTGCCTGTTAAAAAGGTAAAAAATATGGAAGCATTTCCTGTTAATATGTGCTGTTAATAAGTGATGGCGACACTATTTTAGTCTAGTTTTCGGAAAGCGTTTAGCCTGCTGTAGTAGGTCGTTGTAACCCAGTTGTTTGTCCTAATCAACTAAAGTACTGTTGATTTGATTGGTCATCCAAATTTTCATTTCGAATTCTCTGAAAGAAGCAATATATAGCAACTAGATATATATATAACTAGATATGCTGTTTCCCCCTTCCTGAGTACTAAAGATGGGTCAGTGGACTTTTCTCTGCACAAAGTCAAGCACTTTTCTAATGTCCAGAGGTTGAGTGTGTTTGCGTGCTTTTTCTTATGTTTGTGTTTTTGGTGTGATGATGATGATGATGATGAGGATTATGATGAGGAGAACTATGACGATGATGATGGCGATATTAGACTGTTCTGCCGCTGTCTGGTTGTCAGACGGTGGCTTTGGTTCCACAGTTGGAGGCACAGTTGGAAACTCCACGGCAGAGTAAATTTAGCTCTAATCGTGGACTTTTCTCGGCTTTAGGTGCCACTGTGTTGCGCTCAACCTTGCTGTTTCCTAGTTGCCTTTTTTCAGTCTTGGTCCAGTCCTGCAGATTGTTAAACAGAAACTCAAGTCCGTTTTTTTCCATTTTTACCTTTTCTTATAGTTTTTTTCGTTTGTTTTTGGCCGTTAATGCACTGGTTATACAGGTCAAGCGATGGGACTGTCTTTGTTTGTAAGTTGCATGAAGCCAAGTACATTAAATACTGCTTTTACTACATAAGCGAACGTCGGAAATTCTCTCTATTGGAAGCAGATGTGGTGTCCGTTATTTCAGAGCGGCTGGGTTTTATGTTACGTGAGCACTTGTTGCCGTATCCCATACCAAGGAATCACTGCTACAGTGGATGATTACACATCTTTATATAGTTCACATTTGAGTCAGTTAAGTCACATTAACTTAGTTACAAAAAAACGGTGTTTATAGGAATATTCACACCAGTTATTCTGAATATTTCAGTGTTTTCCAACCAATTTTGTCTGTCTGCCACATCTGTATTGTGCTGTTCGGTTGACTACTAAGTAAAAAGTAATCAGAATCAGTAGAAAATAGGGGTGGGATCACATCTGATCACATGATACCTTGCCCACAATAAAGATTATATAATGATACTGTGATACTCGATATGTCACAATACAATTCTCTACAATACTTCACAGCTTCTGTGTCACTGGAGAAGATAAAATACACCTAAATAAGCATGGAAATACCAGGAATTATAGATTTATTGGTGTCAATCAATATTGAAAAAGGTTGTTTCTCTGTAACACACACTGATAGCTTTTCCAAGTCTCAATGTTGTAAAATGGTCATAAACTGACATATATATTACGAGTTCTGCTGCTGTTAAAATGTCTAGGTAGAACATACACTACACTACTCTAAAATCTTTTCAAAGTGTGTAACTGTGTGTAAAAATCTATTAAAACAAAAATACATTAAAACAAAAAAATATAATATCAATATTTTACGCCAGGTATCGATAACCTATCACAAACAAATATATCAAACGATATATCACCGTATCAATATATTGTCCCACCCCTAGTAGAACCCAGGGCACAGTTGAGTTGTTTTTACTCTAAGGGTGTACTTGTACAAGGCAATGACTGACAATTGTGCCATGCCCGGGCACAATTACCCCCCCTAAAGCACGTCTCGATTGACTAATGTGATCTCTCTGAACTGTGACTGGGTTGCCAGTTGTAGAAGTGGGCCAGAGTACGGTTTATTTGGGCTCGAGCACGGTACACAGACAGTGTGAGCACTATCCGTGCCTGAGCACAAAACAAGATGATGTCAGTGATGCGATGTTCCTGTAAACAAACATTGTAGTGTTGTGGTGAATTCAGCACCTCCGCCATGAAAAGCACCCTCTCTCGGGAGTGCCTGCGCACTGTTTTCTTGATAAAAGCAAAGATAATCCGCTTTATCTCTATTTGAAAATACAAACCAAAAGTTGCCGTTATCTCGATCACGGTTACATACATAACGACATAGCACGCGCTCTCGAGAAGGGGCAGATTTTCCTAACAGCAGTGCTAATTTCTAGTAATGTAACTGTGATTGAGATAACCATGATTTTTGTTGCGTATTTTGAAGTAAAGATAAAGCGGATTATCTCTGCTATTATCAAGAAGACTGTGTGTACGTGCTCCCAAGAGAAGGCGCTTTTCATGGCGGGGGTGCTGAATTCGCCACAACTTCGGCAAGCCCCCTGAGCAGTGAGTAATGGCGAAGCATGCTCGGGCCCGGATTGTTCAAATGTAGTGTGAGTGCAGGCCAGTGGGGGGTGGGGATTCAACCGAACCATGCCTAGTGTGATTACACCCTAAAAAAATGCTACAAACAGGTGCTACAAATGTTTTTTTTGAACGATGCCATAGTAAATAAAAACTCTTCTGCTTCCATTAAACATCAAGAACCAATATTGTCAAAGAAATGTGTCTTAAAGCTCTAAAGATTTCAAGAAGCTTAATTTGATACAAAATTAAACTAAATTATCTCTATTACACGATATTAGTTATTTACCAAAGAACCAAATTTGTTTTTTTCTATGGCAGAGAGTCATCAAATCTGAACTTTGAATCAAATTTCCATTCCTGGATTATTTTGTAAATGCTGTAAATGAAGGGAACAGCTGATGTAATTGATTGGTCATTCACTGCCATACCTACCAAGAGTGTAAACTGGATTTAATATCAGGATTTGAGGACTTTTTTTTTTATTGCATTGCTCAAAGAAACATTTAGAAAATCTTCTTTTTTTTAAGAACTTAGATTAGGCCTGTCACAATAATTACATTTACATTGATTACATTGAACAATATTGGTATATGGACATAACTGCAATAATTATAAATAACCTCAATACTTTCCATTACGCTTTTCTTAGGGAAGAGAATCAATTCATATGAATGGGACGATATGTCAACTTTGATTATAAACAGCTGTTTTATTTTAGTTATTTATTTCAGATATTTAAACATGTTTATGTTACAGTTTTTAAGTTTCACTGATCTTTAAAAGGCTGTAATCATATTATTATGCTGACTGATATCATTTATCACAGTTATTTTAACATCCTGAGACCTGGACTTTTGTCTGGTGTGCATTTTTAATTTTTCATAGATATTTGGGATTAGTAGGCCCTAACAAGTATAAAAACTAAACTTTGTTTTTTTTTTTTTTTTAAATAACATCTATTTCAAAGACAGTGTCGTCACATGCAAACCATAGTTTAACATTTGAAAAATTAACCTGTGGATTCAGATGAACTCAGTTAGTCCAAAAAACAACTTTTTGCTTTCTGGAGTAAGAAAATAAACTAGTTTCAATGAGAATTTTTACCTGGCCCATGTTTCTGTCTGGACTGGCTGTAGAAACTACTGATTGGGATTCCCATCATCTTGTTTTCTGTCAATTGAGTGTAATGTTGTCATATGACCACTAGATGCTATAGACAGTGTCTCCGTATGAGGCCAAAGGGTCAAAGATTAAAAATTAAGTATCATGGTGCAGAGAAACAGAAATATAGTGTCCACATATGAGGACACAAGGTCTCAAAAAGTTATGCACTTATTTTATCGTCCAATCAGAATAGTTATTGTGACAGGCCCAGCGTAGATGGACATTATAGGTTGAAAAACCTATAATAAAATTTTCACTCAAGCGTAACTCTAATCCGTATTATATCAGATGGTTTTCGATGATTTGAACCTGTGGGATTGATTGATTCTGTATACTTTAGTTTAGGCTGTGTACTGTACAGTTTGTTATGTAGTCTGCTGTACTGAATAGTACATCAATTTACTCAAAAACGACGCATTCATCCTACACCACACTTAGTTAAAGCACATTTCTTTTAATTAACCAGTTTGCAGCTAAAAATGTTTCCGCTCTGTTAGAATCTGTTTACTGACAAAGTATTAAAATACCTCTTGATACAGTATACTGTATTTAGCATTTTAGCATCTGTTACAGTTTAAACGTTACTGTTCTAGTGTCTTGTTTCAGTGGGATGCTTTAATCTGTTTCATACAGCTCACAGTCTAAAGCTAGGGTTTGCCCAATTGATTGTTTGCCTCTACAGACAAAAAACATAGTAAAAAAATATATATTGGAACAAACTTTATTTGTTTTAGAACATGTTTTATTTTGCATTACTTTTTTCAACTGCATATTAAAATAAGCCAAAAAAGTACAGTAATTATACAAAACCTCTTTTTATCTCCACAGCAGAATAACAAAACCTTCTTAACCCTCTGTGGCATGATGTTGCCCTCAGGCAACAAACCATCTTTTGGTTATTATTTTAATATCATGTTACAAGGTGTAGGTACAGCCTTGGGAAAAAAAATAAGAGATCACTTAAAAATGATGAGTTTCTTTCTTAAAAACCTCTGGAATATAATCAAGAGGAAGATGGATGATCACAAACCATCAAACCAAACTGAACTGCTTAAATTTTTGCACCAGGAGTGTAAAGCATAAAGTTATCCAAAAGCAGTGTGTAAGACTGGTGGAGGAGAACATGCCAAGATGCATGAAAACTGTGACAAAAAAAAAATCCCAAATAGTGATGTGATGTTTTTTTTTTTTTTTTTTTTTTTTTTTTTGGCTTCCCGAAAATAAAATTAATGCATTAGAGGGTTAAGTTTTGATAAAATCTAACATACTAAAGATTTTATTCCAAATTATAATTCCAATTAGTGAAATGCAACTGCCAGATTGAAATTCTTCTGTCATTTGTTTGTAAATAATAAAATAGTAAGTTTGTCTTTGTTTGATCTTTAATTTGAGTTCAGTATTACAAGAAACATAGACCAATAGACTGTAATATTCAGCTAAATATTAACCAAATATTTCGACATTAAGTTTCCATAGTTTCTTTGTTTTTCTTGACCTGTACAGTTGATATTATGGAGATTTAAAAGGTTTTGTTCCAGCAGTGAACGATAGCGTATAATGTATGAAACAAATTAAAGAACAGAGCGGTCCAAAACTCTGAGACTTTATTATATACATAAATATGTATATATACTTAAGTTTTGAAAAAAAATATTAAAGTTTCAGATTTTTTTTTCCTGAGCTTGTGACTTTTTTTTTTTACTGAAAATTATATAGATGTACAAATGTACACTAAATCCTTAATTCAGTTACAATTCAGTTTTTATTTGATTTTGTTATTTTAATCCCTTAAAGGGCCAGGATTTTTTTCAGTTGTCTGCCTGACATTATATCACTAAATCTTGAGGATTTATGCATTTTATATAAAGCTTTCATCATGTTTGATAAGAAACATTACTAAAAAGCATAATTGGAATTGGAATAGAAAATATATAAAAAATAATACATCTGCTAATGTCAAAATATAATGAATAAAATCATAAAATTGGCTCTTTCCTGAACTTCATTTGAAAATCAGTATTTTCCTGAATACAAATCAAACAGTTTCGTTTTGTTTGTCTTGTTTTTACGTCTTTTTCTTTTTTTTAAACATGCAGAATTTGGGTTGATTTCTGTTACTGATCTGGAATTATTAAGTGAACACGCAGCTACTCCAAGTGTAAATAAGTTATTTTACCTCAGAATTTTTTTTTTAATCATCACCTACACCTGTAGCCTGTATACAGGACAAGGCATTGTAAAAATATATTTTTAAAATATAATATTTTTTTAAGTTGGTCTCAGACTTTTGGACCTCACTGCATGTAGTATATCCTGAAACAATCAGGATTCTTGTGCTTTTTGGACCTTGTAGAACCCCAAGGCAGATTTCTGTGCCTTTATTACACACTACATTAAATTAATTCCAGTGCAGTTCACTGATATGTCCAGAGGATGGCGCAGTTGTATAATAATTCAGTAGTTCTTCCCTTCAGCAGCTCAGAAAATCATCACCAGGCATCACTTTAACCCTCAGTAACAGCAAACAGAGTCACGTTTCACAGTTTTACTCCTCCAGTCTCTCCCACAGCGCTGCTCGCTCTAGTTTCGGCACATCGGAGCGTTTTATTCTTTAATGCACATAAATACAGACGTTTTTTACAAATGCCTGTACAGATCAGAACGTCTGTATGAGGCCTGCTAGCTGCTAGCTGCTAGCTAACAACCCTCAGGCAGTACATTAGCATCACATAACCTGTGTGTGTGTATATATGAATGTGTGTATATGAATATATGTGAGTGTGTATGAGGATGTACTGTTTTACTGCAGCTTAAAACCACAAGCAAGCAAATCCCAGTCACTGAAACCAGTCTGAACGAGTGCTTCCCCTCTTCCTCCTCCTCCTCCTCCCCTCACCGTGCACCTGTAGCTCACACTCATCTCCTTCCTTTATTTAAATACGGATCGCTTCTTCACACGCATCTTTAAACCAGACTGCAGGCGTGGGTTTTCTGTTTGTTTTTTTGTATTAAAGATGACAACGGTTGTACAAATGCGTTCGAGTTATTTTTGTAAACCAAAAGCAGTTTTACAGTGTTTTTTAAAATATGAGAATGTATCATTTTCGGGACACTAAAACGGATAAGGAGCTCAACAAGGGAGTTAAACTAGAGCCCTTGTGAGAGTGCGTTCAATAAACCTAACGGGAGTGCATACCAGGGTGATTTAAGAACCTGTGCAAAAGCAGTTGCGAGAGCCTTAGCGAGAGTGGTTTCAAGAACTCTTGTATTCTTGCAAAGGCGTTCGCAAGGGCTGTCGCAAGCTTTTTCGCGAAAGAACTCACGAGAGAGCTTGCGACAGCCTACATTTGCAAGAGTACTTTCGGCAGCCACTGTGAAAGGCCTTGCGAGTGCGCTTTAAAGAATTCTTGTAAGAGCCATTGAGAGAGCCCTTAAGAGAGCTCTTTTGAAAAGACTTGCGAGAACCCTTGCAAGAGCACTTGCGAGTTTGCTTGTGAGAGCACTTGCAACAGAGCTTGCGAGAAGTTTCTGAAAGCCATTGTGAAAGTTTTGCAAAAGCCTTTGTGAAAAGATTTGCGAAAAATATTGCAAGAGCCCTTGTGTAAAGATTTGCGAGAAACCTCGCAAGAGCACTTGTGAGTTTGCTTCTGAGAGCACTTGCAACAGAACTTGCGAAAAGTTTGTGAGAGTCCCTTGTGAAAGTTTTGCAAGAGCCCTTGTGAAAGTTTTGCAAGAGCCTTTGTGAAAAGATTTGCGAGAACTCTTGCAAGAGCCGTTGTGAAATTTATGCAAGAGCCATTGTGAAAAGATTTGCAAGAACCCTTGCAAGAGCACAGTGAGTTTGCTTGTGAGACCACTTGCAACAGAGTTTGCAAGAACTTTTGTGAGAGCCCTTGTGAAATGACTTTGTAAGTGCTCTTGTGAGGGCCTTTGTAAGAGCCCTTGCACTCACCTGGATCTGTAGTAGAGTCAGTATTTGTTGGGGCATTTCTGTTTGTTTATTTCTCGACTGTCATGGCTGACCACCAAGAGCCTGTTCAGCATTTTTTGGTGAACACACTAATTTCTTCCTTAATGACCTGAGAAAAATGCTATGATTTGAAACAAAAGTATATTATATATATATTTATAGTAAGATTTTTCAGAAGTTTCCTTTTGGAAGGTTTAGTTCTGAAGCTAGGATGTTCTTTCGTAGTTGTCGAGCAGACGGGCCTCCTGATTTCCGTTATCTTCGTTTTTTGCTTCTATTTTTGACCTTAAAATGCTTCTGGTAAAAAAAGAAAAAATAAACTATTTTGAGTACAATTTTTAAAGATTTCCAGGCTGGCGGTGAGGCCACACCTCCTGTCGGATACGGTGGGCTTCGTTTTTGTTATTCTGTAATGAACTTACTATTTTTATATTGTACATTTTCATGAGTGTGACAGAACCGAAGTGCAGTCGTCAGCACCGACTGGTTCTACTGGTTTGCATGAGACTGAAACTGTTGCATGTACAGATCACAGACGCAGGTCACTCCAACCAAACTTGTGCGATACTTCTGGTTAATTGGACAGTTTGTGTTTTATCTTTATCTTTTTATTTTTATTTCTTTTCTTTCCCCACCCGAGAGGCGAGCCCAGGCTGTGTGGCAGTGCAATCTAGACAGAAAGAACATCTGGTTTTTATGTTAGTTTATTTTTTTTTCTTTTTTGCACCGTTTGAATAAAATTCTCATTGTATTTAAACACAAACCTGCAGTGATGCTTCTTTCTTTATTGCTTCGTATTTAATAACATGTTTAAGTTTTTAAAAGGGCCACTTAACTCCCTGCTTTTTTCTGACTCCACCCTCAGCTCAAATTTGAAAAAAAATAAATAAATGTGAGGGGTAGTTTGGGTGGGGCACTTGGTGATGTATGGGTTTAGGGGCGGGGCATGAGGGAGGAAAAAAATACCAAAATACACACACACATAATTCACACCTATAGCACAGTTGAACCAGAGGTAAATATTACCACAGTAAAAGCTTTTTTTTGAAGGTTAGAAAATGTTCATAAAGTTTTTAAGCAGCATTGGTATGTTTTTTTACTTCAAAGTATCACATTTCAGCTAGTAATGACAAAAAATATTATTGGCACATTAACTGAACTGATAATATGTACTAAGTGGACACACACATTGTTTCATCTGATGATGTAAGATCATTACAAAACCTGTTTATTCTGCTTTCATTGGAGTAAATTTCTCTAGCAGGAAAAATAATTTCTTCTAGATTTTGGACATACATAACATTGCTGTGACGATTTGATTGCATTTAGCAACAGAAGCATGAAAGCTATGGTACCGTATTTTTCAAACTATAAGGCACATTGGATTATAAGGCACACTATTAATGGACGTCTATTTTCTGGTCTATTTTTATACATAAGACGCATTAAGCGACACTAGTAAGGATGCCTTCACCGAAGTGAGCAAGGGTGTCACTTCTAATGAGGAAGCGCCAAAGAAAACAAAACTGCAATTCTTAAAACACTGGATGTTAATCTACACAGATTTCTCTCCTAAAAACTGTTTATTTGGGTGAGTAAAGTGCTTCCATTTATTTACAGTAAGCTTAGATTTTCCAATATTTTGTCTAGGGGTGAGTTTTTAGTGAAGTTTCTCCAGCACTAAGGCTGGGTGCAGCAGCATTAGCATTAGCTGCTAACCACAGTGTTAGCAGGGCGTAAATGGCACCTGACAGTGATAGCCTGTGGAACCCTGAGTGTTCTTGTAAGCCAGGGTGCTATCAGCAAGTGGTTTGTCCCAAGTAGCTTGTTTTAAAGCAGTAAACACGCAGACTACAGTCCAGTATACTCACTTCTGAACGGCGAAAGAGCTAGCGCAGCTGTTAGCGGCTAATGCTAATGCTTATACCACTGTACTTCAGCAGAGTGGCTTTACTGCTCATCAATATCTGAATGGTAGAATTCATACACAAGGCACACCTGTGATTTTTGGGAAAATTAAAGGATTTTAAGTGTGCCAACCAATGAAACTGATTTAGTTGCTTATTAAAGTAGAAACATCTAGCCTTGATTACTGATAACCTTATTAAATCAACATTTTACACAAATACAACATTTGCCACATCCAATAGAAAAGATTAGAAAGTTATTATACTAATAGTCTGGAAAGAGTTTCAAAGTTGCTCCATGCAACATTGAAAGCCATTATTCACTAATGGAGGCAGTTAGGATCAGTGGTGAATTTTTGCAGAAGTGACCAATCTAAGAAAAGTCCTTGAAGAATTCACTGATGACTCATTAAGGAAGTAACAGAAGAGGAATCTGAGGAACTACAGGCCTCATTCACTTCTGTGAAAGGTCAGCATTTATGCTTCTAAAAAGAGAATGGTCAAAAAAGATGTCCATTGGTGATTTGAAGAGTGAAAATGGCCCCTAACCAAGAACATCAAAAAGGCTTATCTCAGATTTACCAAAAAAACGTAATTTGGGTGCTGTTTAAAGATGTGAAAACTATTTTAATTATTACTTAGGTAGAAGTATAGTAGATCTTTTTTATTCAAGTCTTAAATCCTGGTTTAAAAAACATTTTTCTAAAAGCCATAATGACTGTAATGTAATTTTAAAATGTTAATGTTGATACATTTGGGATGCACTAGGCTGTTCCCTGATCCAGCTGCATATATGCCCCATTGAGTACAATGTAAAAACTAATTAACAAAATCTAATGTAAAAAAATAATAGACCTTTTTAAAAATGACTAGTTTCTTTGATTTTTACCAAATTAAAAACCTTTGGAATATAATCAAGAGGAAGATGGATGATCACAAGCCATCAAACCAAACTGAACTGCTTGATTTTTTTAAGTAGGAGTGGCATAAAGTTATCCAAAAGCAGTGTGTGAGACTGGTGGAGGAGAACATGCCAAGATGCATGATTTTCTGCAAATAAATGCTCTATATGACTATTTTTAGTTGGAATTTGGGAGAAATGTTGTCTGTAGTTTGTAGAATAAAACAACAATGTTTATTTTACTCAAACATAAACCTATAAATAGCAAAATCAGAGGAACTGATTTAGAAACTAAAGTGCTCTCTTAATTTTTTTCCAGAGCTGAATATTAAAGAAGTTTAGTTGGACTGGAGTTTGTCTGGAGGTCCCTTTGCGTGTCTGCACGGATTATCTTCATACTAGACTACATACGTCTGCTATGTATGGAGAGAAATTGGTGCCAAATTGAAAAGCATACACTACAGTGTAAAAATGTAAATGCAATCCACAAACTGCACTGCTTTTCCGCACTAACATGCAGAATACGTGCTAAAATGAAATGCAAAACCACTGTTACATTACATTTCACTGCACTTGATCTCTTTATTAAAAATACAAGAAATACACAAGAATTTACACTGAGTTAATAGACTGAATTAATGTCAGAATTGCATACAAACCTCATTAAAATGCAGCTCAACAGCGTTGTATTCCACTATGTGGCACTTAAATGTTCAAAAGCAAATCACAGTGCACAGGATTGCATACACTCTGATATACAGTACTGCAGACAAACCAAGTCTCCCTGAAGCTGCGGGAGTCTCACGCATTTCGGTAGTGGCTCCCTGATGCCCGCGAGTCACATATAATCTCCCGGAATTCAGAACGAGCGCCGCAAACGCACACACAGACCACAGACTTTTATTCTCTAATCGCGTGTGGGAAGGAGAGAGAGAAAACAGAGAGGGTTCTGATTGGCCTGTTCTCTGCAAAGAGTCTGTGAGACAGCCAATCAGTTTTTAGTGTGGGCGGGCAGTGTTTTTCACCCCTCCCGGACGGGATTTGTTCAGCGAGTGAGAGAAAGCAGATCATGGCGGGAGGAGCCGCTCGCTGCAGCCTGTAGGAAGGCGGAGTTGGACATCCAACCCCGCCCACATCCAACTCCGCCCATGTCCAACTCCGCCTTACGTCTAAAGCAACACCCACCTTACGTCCGTCACGAACGCCTACATTTACTCCCGGTAAACAGGAATTGTAGCCGAGAAAGCAGCTAAAGCATCTATCTGATTTATATCTCCGGTTATGGCGGTAAGTACAAATATTGACTTATTTTTTAAGTTAACAGAGCTATTTTTATAATGTCCTCTTGTTTTTCTATATTATATTTTATGAATAAACGGTGAGTCGTTGATACGCACATGAAGGTTCTACATCGGCGCGTGTACCATGTGGTTTGTTTGCTTCTAGCTAGTCATATTGCCGTTTTTTTTTGATGGATTCTAATGCAGAATTGCACCCAGTCTTGTCTAATTCAAACTTTAGTTATCTTACCTTCTGTTTTATGTGCTAAAATGCTACCAATTAATGGTATCACAGATAAACTCTCATAGCTAGTAGTGAGCTAGGCATCAGTTTTGTTTTTAAGGCATAGCTAGGGGTTATAGTCAGCTAACCTAAAAAACTGTTTTAACTTCTTGTATAGACAGTTTATTGGCTAACAAGATAGCAAGATAATCTAGCTAACTAAAATTGGTTCAAAGTCTTAGTCATACAAATAAATATTTGAAGATATCAATGCTTAATCCTCCTATTTAATTTGTCAGGAATAGCAATGGTATTCCCGGGTTAATTTGACCTGGTTCATTTTTAATTATCCAAAATATTTCTGAAACCAAAATAATCCTAACCAGAAGAGTAAATATTTAATAACTAACTCCATTGCTGATTGTTCTATCAACATTTAGTACAATAGTGTACAATAGAGGTAATAGTTCAATTAGGATAATGCACTTGTTTTTCCATTTTAAAAAATCTTACTTTTTTTTTTGTTTTACTACTTTGTTACTTTTAAACGACCAACACAATATTTTTACATATAAATGAAACATAACATTACAATTTCGTTTTAGTTTTTGCAGGGGGTTGTTGCAAATATGAAATTAACCATTTTCATGTTATATGTTAATTATACAAATAAAGGCAAGCTGAAGACGTTTCATACAGAAAAAAAAACTTTTACTATCTTACTAAATGGATCAATTTGACCCGTAACATAACAGGAGGGTTAAGTCGATGCACATTTATTACCTTTGTACTGAATGTAGTTACAATTAATGTGCACCGATATAGTAATTGTAAGCTCATGTTGTGTTTTGTTGCTTTCTGTTTTACAGCATCCAACACATGTCCAGGCCACTCCTGACTCTTCAGGGTTTGGCCAGTGTGGTGTTTTCAAATGCCCCTGCTTCAGTTTTGACACTGACCAGCGATTTAATAACAGCCTACATCTACAAAACCATATCAAACAAGCAGTCGAGAATAACGGTATGGGGAAGTATTTCTTTAAACAGAGAGAGAGATATTGATTTTATTGGCTATAACAAATAAACATGTAAATGTAATATCTTGAATCAACAAATGCACTTACTTCTTACACTCAATTGATGGGCATAATGAGTTGAAGAATATTAATATTTATAGGCTTAATTGCATGTTGTGTGCATTTTGGTCTTACAGTTTCCTTCATCTCTAAACTGCACACCTACAGCACACTTTTATTGTGTCTATTGCAGCCATACAATACTATGCAAAGACCAGTTCAGACATCATGTATCTCTGTGCAGCAGTGCAACCAAGACCATTATAGCAGAAGTGTTTAATCCACAGACTGTTGCTACTTCTGATGCACGTCCAGCTCCCCCTCTGCCAGCTACTCCTGATACACCTTCTCCCAGTTCTGGTCTTGCTTCCTCTGTGCATGGTATTAATTATATTAATTATTATATTTTCTCTCAGGAAAGTTCAGCGTGTTGAACGTGTGACTGATGAAGGAGATAGAATGGGCAACGTCTCCTTTGAACAGGTGTGAGGGTGTGGATGTGTGTTTTTTATTTCGGGTTAATTTAACTGGGCCATTTAAAATGTTTTACTGTTGTGGTTTGTTTTCAAAAGTCTGAATTGGGCTGAAAAGATAAGTTGACATTATTTGAAATTTCAACTTGACCTAGTGTTGACTAGTCATTTCAAGGGCATTTGAAGCCCATAAGCTATTGGAGAGCTATCATTTTAAAGGGATAGAAAAGCAGAGAGCTGTTTTGTTACGTTAAGGCAGAGATTAGTCAACAGAATGAGGCTGACTACAGTCTTCAGGCAAAAATGCTAGCCATTCCTACAGTAATCAGAGATTGGGGATATGATTGAAATAATAAGTTCCAACTCAGATTAATAGAATACCAAAATAGTAATTGGTTGCAGCCTTAGAATGTTATCTGGTCATTTTTTTCAATTACTATAATTTTCATGAATCAAAATCTACATGCTTCTATAATGTTTTTCACAGATGCCCCTTATTCTCATAGATACAGTTCTGGATGAGGGTGACAAAGCTTTTTTAAAGCTGTCACTGGTTTGTCGTCTCTTCCGGGACATTGTTTGGACAACAATCATTCCGGGCCCGGGCACATTTCGAGTGGCTTGACAGTAAGCATGATATTTCAGTACAGTTAAGATGTTTGTTTTCCCTTAGAAAAGGAATTACACTCACTGATTTTGAAATCATTTTAAAATTCTTGATTTTTTTTAAACCTACAGGTGTAGTGCCATGAAAACATCACAGTGCTGCATGTAAAGACAAGTTTCGCAGGATGTACGAACTGCAGTGCTGCCAGAACTGTCAAGAAACTTATAAAGACTACATACTGGGTATGTTTGTTCTAAATAAATTTTGATAATTTTTTCCTGAGGTCAGAAATTGGTAAGTCAATATATTTAAGGTATTGGGGCTTGAGAGATTGTTACTTTGTGAAAGTGTGTGTTTTTACTTATATTACAGGCTACGTTGGGCATGGGAGACGAGGGGAGCTTGTGGCATTTTACAGCGAAAACGAGCACCCTGGATTCTGCAGCCAGCTTCATGAATGGCTGGGTGTGTGAGTGGCTGGGTGTGTGAGTGGCTGGGTGTGTGAGTGGCTGGGTGTGTGAGTGGCTGGGTGTGTGAGTGGCTGGGTGTGTGAGTGGCTGGGTGTGTGAGTGGCTGGGTGTGTGAGTGGCTGGGTGTGTGAGTGGCTGGGTGTGTGAGTGGCTGGGTGTGTGAGTGGCTGGGTGTTGCATTTTTAAATAAAGACTTCTGTATTTGTTTGACCAAAGCATGTAACCAAACATTTTAAAGGCTAGTGTGCCAATAAATGCCAATAAAGATATTGTATTAGCTTGGACAAAGTGTTTGTAAATGGAGTTAATTTCCCTGGGAACTACTGTCAGCCATACAAAATTGGGAGAGGAGAAGCAGGAGAGGGATATCATTATTATTATTATTATTATTATTGACAAAATGGCTATGTATACATATGATATTTTAATTTCTGAAACCACAGCATTTGATATATTGTACTCTATCGTTATACACTATCCAGCATACCATTATTACCACCTGCTTGTTTCTGCTTCTATTATTCTTTTTTTTAGCTCCAATTAGCATCTAGGACACTTTAGTTGCATAATGGTTTACTGGTGTATAATATACAATAGGTATAAAACACTGTTCACTCTATTAGACACTTCTACCAACAGCTGCTTTACATTGTGAGTGAAAAGTCAGAGACAGAATCTTTAAATCTGTTGCTGCACAGTTTGTTGCAAATCTGCAAATTCATCAGTGCCCATGGGATGCTGCCTACTTGATGCTGAATACAGGACGCTGCCCACATGATGCTGGTTGATGGAGCATTTCATGTCCAGTAGTGACAATGAGGTGTTTAAATTCTCCAGAGGCACTACTTTGTCGGATCCACTCATACCAACACAGCTCTTAACACCACTATGTCAGTGTCACTGTAGTGTTGTGAATAACCAACAAGCCACATAATAGCTGCTCTGTGGTGGTCCTAAATTGTATGCTATACAGTGCAGCTGTGTCATTCTCATCTGTAATATTTTCAGCACCCTGTTGACAGTGAAGATGCAGAATTACTTCTAATATCATTATTATATATTAGCTATGCCTATGACACAAATAGCCTTCCCCCTGCTGAGTGGTGATAAGAAGCACTGTCTATCTGTAATATGAAGTATAGAGCATTACAGTACAGAGAACAGGTGTGATCTAACAATCAAACACTTTAATAATCAGATGCACCCTTTGACCAGCCTCTACCAGTGCAAAGCCATGATTGATAATGTGCTCTTTATTTCATATGGAACATAACCAAAAACTGTATATCGTAAGTTTTAACTTTATATAATAAGTAAATAATGATTCCTATGATAGCTAATCAATAATTCTGGAGATATTTACCAGTCTAAAATAAATTTATAAAATCTACACACTCTGGCAACTAGTTTAACAAATTTAAATGTAAGGATTAATGCAGTGAAATAATGGCTTACTCTGCTGGTGAGTGGGACAGATTAATGTATAATGTATTGTGATATACAGGACAGAGGCAATTGATCTTTTGGAAACAGCAAATCGTTGTATGCAATTATTTGCTTATTGTATAAAATAAAGGAGAAATGGCACACGTGATGAAAAAGAAGAGCAAGAGTTCCCTCTGTTACACAGAATGAGTTACCAGCCTCATAAACCACAAGTTAGCAGCATGCCATATAAGAAAAACAATAAAATCATACACTTTTAAGTTCACATGATTCCTTATGTATTACTTTATTTACAATGTTAAACCAAAAATTAATGAGAAAGTGTTTCCAAACTTTTGGCTGGTACTGTATATATAGCCTATTTTTTGTGATATCTGTGCATTACACTACAGCATGTGTAGTGCTGTAGCCAAGGCTACGTGGTGGAACTACTCACAAGATATGCGTAAATTTAGCGCAACATCGGCGTTATATGCGTATTTCACGTGGCACACAGTGCTTCTTGAACAAAAAAGTAGGGGGGTTGGCGTACAAGAGCACATGTGGGCGGGGTTGGATGTGGGCGGAGTTGGATGTCCAACTCCGCCTTCCTACAGGCTGCAGCGAGACGTACTTGCATGGCGGAGGCAATATTAATAATTATTGTAATATGATATGAAATGTATTTGATGTTGTGCATTTTTTTGTGATATTGTAACTGTCAATTTTTGTCAAATAAAGGCTTTTTTTCCAACAAAAAAAACAAAGGAAAGCAGAGGCAGGGCCTTCCAAAAAGAAAAAAATATAAAACTCATTTCACCTCTGAATACTCAAAATTTAAGTAAAAAAAAAAGTAAAATGAATTAATATAAAAGTAAAGTTTTGTTATCCTTTGGTGTGTGTGCAAGTATTTTTTTTTTTTTTTTTTTTGGCGGGGGTGGGGGGGGCTGTACCATTACACTTTTACTAAATAAATACATTTATAACTAAAATAGCACAGTAATCCTGCTTAATAGGTTGAAAAAATGTTTTAGATTTAATTTGTTTTTTTACAGCAACAAGTTCTAACAAGGGTTCACCAAACTTTCGCCTGCACATCTATGGTAGGTGTAGCAGAGAAAACGATCAGTAAGGAGGTATTTCATCCTGTGTATTAATAATATGCGAGGGATATAAAAACATAAAAGCTTTGTTATTTTGGATGATTTATGTTCTGCAACAGTCTAACAGATCATATTTGGCCTGTGAAATAAATGGCCCAGCTTCCATAACTATAATTCTGTAAGCAGCGCAGCCTGGCTGAGTTATGGAGTTATGATCAGCATACTCATTTATAATGAGTAATAGAGGAGTCCAGTTTCCCATACTGTATTTAATGAATATTAAAATGATTAAATAAATGAGAGCAGACTTTTCCCATTAACAGATTATAGCAAGCTCATATGCATTCAGATTAACTTTAAAGCTGTTGAAAATGTCAGTGTTTTATAGTCAGTCTATTCTATTACATCCAAAGGAAAAACACAGACATGCCAAAAGTCATGGAACCTGTTCAATATGCATTTGTGGTCTCCTGTATTAAATATGTATGTGATTTCTGCCAGAGTTGATTGTCTTTTCAGAAGCTGAAGGTCATGATTAATACCACCCACTGCACTGTCTACTGTGGGTGGTAATATTATATTTCTATGACATATTACTCATGTTACACTGTGGATCAAGAAAGGTTAAATGATGCATCTGTACCTGCTATCTGGCATTGCATCACCAGTATTAAACCTCACTTACCAGATAACATCTCACAATTTATACTGAGGTACTGTATAGTACTGAGGTAACACTTCATGATCATTTGCATACTGCTATCCCATGACCTTTAACTTGTGAGTGCACTATTTAAAATATTTTACCAATTACTGTATGTTGTAAATTATTATGTACACTGCCTGGCCAAAAAGTCTTTACCTGGATGTAAGTAAGTAAATGATGTGTGGTTGATGCTGCAGTTGGTCTGCAGGTCTAGGTTCAGCAACAGTATGTGCTGAAAGAATGAGGTCAGCTGACTACCTGAATATACTGAATATAGAGCAGGTTATTCCATCAATGGATTTTTTCTCCCCTGATGGTCACGGACATATTACAAGATAAGACAATATCAGGATTCATGGAGCTCGAATTGTGAAAGAGTGATTCAGGGAGCATGAGCTCATCATTTTCACACATGGATTGAGAGAGTTCACCACAGAGTCCAGATCTTAACCTCATTGAGAATCTTTGGGATGTGCTGGATGGAGAAGACTTTGTGCAGCTGTCAGACTCTACCATCATCAATGCTGCTGCAAGATCTTGGTGAAAAATTAATGCAACACTGGATTGAAATAAATCTTGTGACATTGCAGAAGATTATTGAAACAATGCCACAGTGAATGTGTGCAGCAATCAAAGATAAAGGTGGCCAGGCAGTGTTAGTGCACGCAGTGTCGCTGATGCACAGTGTTACTCTCCTGGATCTCAGCTCAAACTGCCCAAGATCATTAAGTTGGTTGACCAGTTTAGCTCTTAACCAGTATAGAGTATGTTTTTGTTTGAGTTTAATGGTTTAGCTGGTCTACAAAGCTGATCAACCTGACCAAGCAATGGTCAGCTTGACCAAACTGTTCAACCAGACTTTCCAAACATGACTCAAATTAAATGCAGCCCCTACAGACAAACTTGAATATCAGGCAAAGATAACCTGAGTAAATATAAAAAGCACTTTTTAAATGATAATTTTATGTAATAAGGGGAAAACAACTATCCAAACCAATCTAGCTCTGTGTGAAAAAAGTGTTTGCCCCTCCTAAACCTAATAAATTGGTTGTGCCACAGTCTAGCTTTACTGATAACTGGCTATGAGTCTTTCACATCTCTGTGGAGGAATTTTGTTCCACTCTTCTTTACAGAATTGTTTTAATTCAGACACACTGGAGGATTTTCCAGCATAAACATCTGTTTAAGATCATCCACAGCATCTCAATCAGACTTTAACTAGACCTCTCCTCCAAAACCTTCATTTAGTTTTTTTTTTTTTTTAAGCCATTCAGAGGTAGACTTTTGTGTTTGTGTGCTTTGAACAGATGGCCGGATATTCTCCTTCAGGATTTTCTGGTAAACAGCAGAATTCCTGCTTCCATCTATTACAGCAAGTTATCCAGCAGCCCCAGATCATCACACTACCACCACCATGTTTAACGTTCAGTATGATGTTTTTTTTGGTCTAAAAATATCTGTTGTTTTCAAATGTATCCAAAGAGCGACTTACAACAGTGCTTCAAAGTAACTTCAGATATCCAAAGCTAGTTTTTAGACTAGGATCAAGATACATATAGAACTTAATCATGTTTAGAATCCTAGGAACCTTTTTTTTTTTAAGTTTAGGAACTCTTTAAAAAGATGTGTCTTCAGTTTGAAGACGTTTGAAGACCGCGAGTGACTCTGCTGTTCTGACATCCAGTGGAAGTTCATTCCACCACCTTGGTCCTCCAGCACAGAGAAGAGTCTGGATGTTTGTTTTCTGTGTGTTTTGAGTGATGGAGGTTCGAGCCGAGCCGTACTGGAAGCTCTAAGAGCTCTTGGTGCAGATCTGGCTTTGACCATTGCCATCAAGTATGAAGGTGCTGGTCCGTTTTTTGCCTTGTAGGCCAGCGTCAGAGTTTTAAATCGGATGCGGGCGACAACAGGAAGCCAGTGGAGGGAACGCAGCAAAGGAGTCACATGACTAAACTTCGGAAGATTAAAGACGAGTCGTGCTGCAGCATTCTGAATTAACTGTAGTGGTTTGGTGGCTCGCAGTGGAAGACCAGCCAGTAGAGAGTTGCAGTAGTCTTGAGATGACAAGAGACTGCACAAGCACCTGAGTGGCTTCCTGAGACAGAAACGGTCGAATTCTTCGGATGTTGTACAGGAGAAATCTGCATGATCGAGTCAGATTTGCAATATGGCTCGAGAATGATAACTGGTCATCCATTACTACACCAAGGCTTCGTGCTTCTGCCGATGGAGTGACCAGTGAGTTGTCGAAAGAGATGGAGAGATTGTTGTGAAGGCTCGTAGTTCCTGGGATGAACAGAAGGTCAGTCTTGCTGGGGTTGAGTTTTAGGTGATGAGAACTCATCCACATCGAGACATAACTGAGACATGCTGAGATGCGGGATGAAACCTGAGTGTCAGAAGGAGGAAAAGAAAGGATTAGTTGAGTGTCATCAGCATAGCAGTGGTATGAGAATCCATGAGAAGATATTATTTCACTCAGAGAGCGAGTATAGAGTGAGAAAAGAAGAGGACCAAGCACTGAGCCTTGTGGAACCCCAGTGGAGAGTCTGCATGGAGCAGATGTTGCCCCTCCAGGTCCTCCAGGTACGATGCAAACCACTGCCATGCAGAGCCAGTGATTCCAAGACTGGTGAGGATGGAAAGGAGAATGCTGTGGTTTAAGTGATTTCTTGATTCTACAGGTCTGGCAGTAATCAGGCCTGGTTGTGGTTCGTGAATTTGAACTTAGCTTTTCAAAAAACGTGAGGGTTTTGCATGTATGTAATAGTGAACGGTGAAAACAGCCCCTGTTCCCCCCGTGATCCAGATCAGGAGCTCACGCCCCCACAGTGCCCTGGATCAGGTGCCTCTGAACACTGCTGCCTATCTAAAAGTACTGTGATCTGCTTTAATTCCCTCATATAATCAGTAATAATGTAGAACTCTCTCAGCCTCTCTGCAGTATCAGTGTTTTAATGCTGCTCTGGGATTTATATGAATATGTCCTGCAGATCCAGTATGACTTTATTCCTGTTCAGGTCAGCCCTGCCGGACATAATAAATTCAGAGTGAGAGTGTGATTAATTAGTCATACCCGCCGCTTGAGTTTGGGATCAGGTTTCATCTCTTTTTGGCTGTGCGGGTATCTGTTTCAGTGGACGCTCTGCGGGCACAGGCTGGACACACACTGCTCCCAGCAGCTCAGACCTGGATGAAGCTCTGAAGATTCCCTGCAGCAGCTTTTCCGGATAAGCTCGGCGTGAGGACTCTGCTCGGCTGAGGAGCTGGGATATGTTTCAGTGATACAGCACTGATAAGGTAATTACGTTAGTGGATACTCACATCGTCTCCTGTGTGTTCATGCTTCTGGTGACCTTATACACAGCAGCTGTACTACACAGTAATACACAAGGTACGCTGATTAATTTACATGGACTTTAGCTAATGGATTTGTGCTCTTTTTCTTTGTATAGTAATTAATTGCACTTGCTCTTCTTAGGATGCAATTTTTTATTTGCAAATGCAATTACTGTATATTTATGTAAGTGGTGCCAATTAAAATACTAGTATATACTTATATACAGCTCTGGAAAAAAGAAGAGAGCACTTAAAAATCATGAGTTTCTTTGATTTTACCAAATTGAAAACCTCTGGAATAGAATCAAGAGGAAGATCGATGATCACAAGCCATCAAACCAAACTGAACTGCTTGAATTTTTGCACCAGGAGTAAAGGCATAAAGTTATCCAAAAGCAGTGTGTAAGACTGGTGGAGGAGAACATGCCAAGATGCATAAAAACTGTGATTAAAACCAGGATTATTCCACCAAATATTGATTTCTGGACTCCTAAAACTTTATAAAAATGAGCTTGTTTTCTTTGCATAATTACTTGAGGTCTGAAAGCTCTGCATCTTTTTTGTTATTTTAGCCATTTCTCATTTTCAGTAAATAAATATTTTCCTCATTTGGGAGAAATGTTGTCTGTAGTTTAAAGAATCAAACAACAATGTTCATTTTACATATACCTATAAATAACAAAATCAGAGAAACTGATTCAGAAACTGAAGTGGTCTCTAATTTTTTTTCCAGAGCTGTATATGTTTGAGGGGGAATAAAACCAACGTGAGATGCTGGAATAAAGATTGCATGATAATTTGGATAGAGGAAACTTTTTTTTTGTTTTATTATAAACATCTCAGCTTGGTTGTAAGGATTTCTGAATTAGAACTTAATTAGCTTAGTATAAAAGAGCGTTTTCACACCTGTAGTTGGTTTCTATGATCCGGATCAGTGGATGACTTTGTTTACGTAAAGTGTTTCTCCCTCTGTTTGGTTTGGTTTCACACAGATATAAACCTAAACGCACCAAAATGTGCATCAATAAACCACGCAAGCACGTGGTCTCCTCTGATTGGTCAGAGCTGTTTTTAAAAAAAAGTAAATATAGAGAGAAGATTCTGTGTTACAGCGCATATATACTGGTGAAGAACTAGTAAACAAGCTAGCCAACCAACATAGGGTATGTTTTTCTGTATTATGTTGCTGAATGTGCCCATCGTCATTCCACCTGTCCCATTTCAACTATCCAGATTGCCAGGTATAGACAGCAAGCAGCATGCAAGTAGTGTGCTGCATCCATGGAAACAGGCGAGCTGGCTATTTTCTCTGCTAAACAGGTAATCACTGAACTTCAGTAAGGTTGCTAACCAAAAAAAAAAAATTACCACCACCACTAGCGTAGTAGAGACAGGTATTTTGGATATTGAAAAGTTAATATTCACTGATTAACTGGAGAGTAAGACTCGTCATCGCTTGCTACTGTCTGTCAATCTTGCAATT
Source organism: Astyanax mexicanus (assembly GCF_023375975.1). NCBI lineage: Eukaryota > Metazoa > Chordata > Actinopteri > Characiformes > Acestrorhamphidae > Astyanax > Astyanax mexicanus. Next base: position 115,336,615 of record NC_064408.1, read on the forward strand.
AATTGTGTAGGATTCTATTTATCAAAAAATATTGTAAACTGTTGCTGTGGCAATATATCATTTCTGATATGGACGTTAAAGGGTTAAGTGTAGTGGTTGTAAACTCAGTAAAGGGTTAATTTTAGACTCAGCCTGAGAGAAATAGAAACAGTAGACTTTGCTCTACAGCTAGCAGACCTGTGATTTTATAATGTGGGTGTGTGAAAGCATGTCTATGCCTTTCTATTCCCCCTCTCTCCTACACACACACACTCACACACACTCACACACATTCACTCTCTCACACACACACATTCAGTCTCACATACACTCTCTCACACACACATACACATCACTCTTTTAAAAACACACATTCACTCTCACACATTAATGCACACTCTCTCCCACATACACACTTATTCACTCTCTCACACTCATTCACTCTCTCACACTCATTCACTCTCTCACACACATTCACTCTCTCACACACACTCTCTCACACTCATACACAAACTCAATCACTCTCTCACACTCACTCTCTCTCACACACACATAGACATCACTCTTTTAAAAACACACATTCACTCTCTCTCACACACAGTCACTCTCTCACACACATTCACTCTCTCACACACACTCTCTCACACTCATACACAAACTCAATCACTCTCTCACACTCACTCTCTCTCACACACACATAGACATCACTCTTTTAAAAACACACATTCACTCTCTCTCACACACAGTCACTCTCTCACACACATTTACTCTCTCACACACACTCTCTCACACTCATACACAAACACAATCACTCTCTCACACTCACTCTCTCACACACACACATACACATCACTCTTTTAAAAACACACATTCACTCTCTCACACACACAGTCACTCTCTCACACACACACTTTCTCACACACACATACACATCACTCTTTTAAAAACACACATTCACTCTCTCACACACACAGTCACTCTCTCACACACACATACACATCACTCTTTTAAAAACACATTCACTCTAACATTAATGTAAACTCTCTCACACATACACATTTACTCTCTTGCACACTCATTCACTCTTTCACACACATTCATTCTTTCGCACACATTCACTCTCTCACACATATTTACACTCTCTTACACCCACATTCACTCTCTCACAAACATTCACTCTCACACACATTGACGCACACTCACACACATTCACTCTCTCACACACATTCACTCTCTCACACACATTCACACTCTCACACTCACATTCACTCTCTCACACACTCTCTTTCACACACATTCACTCTCTCCCTCTCACAAACATTTTGACAGATTTACTCTCTCACAAACACATTCACTCTCTCTCACATACACAAACACTCACACACACATTCACACTCTCACACACATTCACTCTCTCACACATACACTCTCTCCCACACACAATTACTCTCTCACACACATTTACTCTCTCACACACGTTCACTTTCTCACACACATTCACACATTATTCACTTTCTCTTACACACACACTTTCACACATTCACTCTTTCTCACACACATTCACTTTCTCACACACATTCACTCTCTCACACACATTCACACTCTCACACTCACATTCACTCTCTCACACACTCTCTTTCACACACATTCACTCTCTCCCTCTCACAAACATTTTGACAGATTTACTCTCTCACAAACACATTCACTCTCTCTCACATACACAAACACTCACACACACATTCACACTCTCACACACATTCTCTCTCACACACATTCACTCTCTCCCACACACAATTACTCTCTCACACACATTTACTCTCTCACACACACATTCACTTTCTCACACACATTCACACATTATTCACTTTCTCTTACACACACACTTTCACACATTCACTCTTTCTTACACACATTCACTTTCTCATACACATTCACTCTCTCACACACATTCTCTCTCTCTCACTCTCACACACATTCTCTCTCTCTCTTTCTCTCTCACACACACATACCTTCTCTCTCTCTCTCTCTCTCTCTCTCTCTCTCTCTCTCTCTCTCTGAGTGAGCTGGCCTCTCTGAGTGAGCTGGCCCTTTAAGCAGCAGCAGCAGCAGCAGGCGGCTCTCTGGGTGTTTTTTTGTGTTGCTGTGAAACGCTACAGTGTCGCTCTCTGTATCTCAGTATGCTGAGGCCATAAACAAAGCCCGACAGGCTGCTCTATCCCACCGGTACAGAGCCTCAGTCTCAGTCTCAGAGCGGGTTCACCGCGGTGTGTCTCCGGGAGAACAGGCGGACTGAGCTGCGGGCTGAGGAGGGGGATCCACAGGGCGACATGCGGGCGAGCGGTGGCCGCGCTGAGGGGCTCCACGGCCGGTTGGGGTGGAGAGGGAGGCTGGGGCAGACCGCGGTTCTCCGGTAAACTCTCTCTCGGTACAGAGAGAAATATGTGTCTGACAGAGCTGATAAAGCTCCTACACTCTCTCTACTGAGCCCTTTATTATTGTAATTGAACATTTCTCCCTATAATAAACACGCTTTTACCGGACACGATGCTGACTGGCTCTAAAACCACCTTTAAAGTCAGGCAGATGCCGGATATAAAGGTAAGAAAACAAAAGCTTAAATACACTTTTTACACATTTTCATCACTTTATTATGGTTATTATGGTTCTTAAGTCAAATGACAGTGTGAAAATATTATTTTTGCTAATTTGGACTGAATATAATTGGTTGAATTCAGGCTATTTTTAGATTAAATGTAGTTTGAAAAATAGTATTTAAGCTATTTAGTTAGTATTTCAGTACAAATGGTAGATAAACTTTTTTTGGTTGTGTTTAGACGATTCTGAGGCTAAATATAGTGTAGTATTTGTCAGTTATTTTCTGTGGAAAAACGTATTTAGACTCTTAGGCTATTTATTTTTTAATTAAAAACACTAAGAAAAGTAGTACTTAGCCTGTTGAATGGTTAAACACATTTGGGAAAGTAGTCTTTAAGCAAATTATGCATCGAAAACAGGGGGGAAAATAGTATTAAGCATATATTTTTATACTAAGAACAGTAGAAAATAGTATTTAGGGTGTTTTGGACTAAACATAATGGGAGGGGGGTTGTATTCAGGCTAGTTTTAGACTAAATGTAGTTTGGAAAATAGTATTTAAGCTATTAAATAGTATTTAAGCTATTAAATAGTATTTAAGGTCAAATAGTAGTTATATAATCTGTTTTTTGGACAGTTGTGTTTGTTTTGGGGCTAAATACAGTGTAGGTAAACAGTGTGTAGGCTGTTTTGGACTGTTTTCTGTGGATAAAAATGTATTTAGGCTCTTCTATTACAATGTACAATGGGATAAATCAGTATTTATGCTGTTTTTTATTTTATTATTTTCTGAGACTAAATATAGTGGAGTATTTGTCAGTTATTTTCTGTGAAAAAATGTATTTTGGCTCTTTTATTACAAAATACAATGGGGAAAACAGTATGTAGGCTATTTCTTTTTTAATTAAAAACACTGAGAAAAGTAGTACTTAGCCTGTTGAATGGTTAAACACATTTGGGAAAGTAGTCTTTAAGCAAATTATGCATCGAAAACAGGGGGGAAAATAGTATTAAGCATATATTTCTATACTAAGAACAGTAGAAAATAGTATTTAGGGTGTTTTGGACTAAACATAATGTGAGGGGGTTGTATTTAGGCTTGTTTTAGACTAAATGTAGTTTGGAAAATAGTATTTAAGCTATTAAATAGTATTTAAGGACAAATAGTAGTTATATAATCTGTTTTTTGGACAGTTGTGTTTGTTTTGGGGCTAAATACAGTGTAGGTAAACAGTGTGTAGGCTGTTTTGGACTGTTTTCTGTGGATAAAAATGTATTTAGGCTCTTCTATTACAATGTACAATGGGATAAATCAGTATTTATGCTGTTTTTTATTTTATTATTTTCTGAGACTAAATATAGTGGAGTATTTGTCAGTTATTTTCTGTGAAAAAATGTATTTTGGCTCTTTTATTACAAAATACAATGGGGAAAACAGTATGTAGGCTATTTCTTTTTTAATTAAAAACACTGAGAAAAGTAGTACTTAGCCTGTTGAATGGTTAAACACATTTGGGAAAGTAGTCTTTAAGCAAATTATGCATCGAAAACAGGGGGGAAAATAGTATTAAGCATATATTTCTATACTAAGAACAGTAGAAAATAGTATTTAGGGTGTTTTGGACTAAACATAATGTGAGGGGGTTGTATTTAGGCTTGTTTTAGACTAAATGTAGTTTGGAAAATAGTATTTAAGCTATTAAATAGTATTTAAGGACAAATAGTAGTTATATAATCTGTTTTTTGTACAGTTGTGTTTGTTTTTGGGCTAAATATAGTGTAGGAAAACTGTGTAGGCTGTTTTTGAACTATTTTCTGTGGATAAAAATGTATTTAGGCTCTGTTATTACATTATACAATGGGATAAACCAGTATGTAGGCTGTTTGTTTTAATTAAAAACACTGAGAAAAGTAGTATTTAACTTGTTGAAAGTAGTATTTAGGCGAGTTTGGATCCAGTACAGTGGGGAAAATAGTATTAAGCCTATTTCCGTATAAACACAATGGAAAAGTAGTGTTTATTCTATTTTGGACTAAATATAATGGGAGGGGGGGGGTTGTATTCAGGCTAGAGAAAATTGTATGAAGCCTATTTTTTTTCTTAAACACAGTGGAAAATAGTACTTTGGGCTTTTTTTTAAATAAATATTGTGGGGGAATGTAGGTTTTATGGTATTTTGGACTAAATACAGAGAGGAAAATGGCTTTAAGAATATTTGTGGACTAAATATAGTGGGGAAGAATAGTAGTTAGGCTCTTTTGTGACTAAATGCTATGGGAAAAATAGTGTCTAGGTTTTTGTTGGGCTCAATATAATGGGAACCAATAGTGTTTAGGCTAAATGAAGTGGAGGAAATATTATTTAGACTAAATGTGGACTAGATATAGAGACAAATTATTTAGACTATATTTGGACAAGAGACAGTAGGGAGAATAGTATTTAGGCTACATTTTGACTAAATGCAGTGAGGAGGAAAATATTAATTATGCTGTTTATGGGCTGTTCTGGGTTAGTTTTATGAATCACTTGTTCATTAAATGTTTGACTCAAGGTGGTTTACTTTAAGGAGCTGTTTTAGTGAGAAAAAGTGAAATCTTAACTGAACTGTTCACAATTTTGTAAAGTATGTATAGACTCCTATGTTCTTATGTTTGTTTACTAGAATTGAATCCCTTTTAGAAATTAAATACAAAAACCTGCAGAATTTGGTTTGTGACCTAATTATATCCATGTGTGAGAGTATAATCCTGTCTGCAGCGCTGCTCTAGACTGGGCAGTTACAGTTTTGTTTATGTTGAGGTCGAGTGTCTGGTCTGAGTTTCTAAGTTATGTCTGTCTGAGATTTAATAACTACTACACTGACCTGCTCTTAGTGGTCCAAGTTGTAATCAGACATTCCAGTCTGAAAAAACGTCTGATGACTAGGCTTATATTTATGATTATAAGCTGTTTATTTCAACTGAGAACACATAAATGGGTTTCAAAAAGTGGTCACTGCTTAGAATGGTGGTTAAAGTACACACCCAGGGTCAGAGTTATACGTGTGTACACTTAATATTTGATTTAATGTCCTATAGCAAGATGGACCTTGACCAGAACCTTTTAGTAGCCACCAACACGCTTCTGGAAGAACACTAGTTAGCTATCTGACCACTCACCTCAGCATATTTGACAGAGTTTTTTAGTTCCAATTTTAAAAGTTAATGCTAGCCTTAATAATAATTTTACAACAACTTTTGCTACTTCAGTCTTCTGTTGGAACACATAGTTGTGTTTCAGATGTATTCCTGATTATTCTAAAGAATTCCTAGAATTTTTTCTTAAGAACACCGCAGATCATGATGCTACCTCCACCATGCTTAACAGTTAGCTCAGTGTTTTAGGTGTTGAATACCTGATCGCCTCTCCTTTAGTCATTTGGTCACACCTCTGGTTGTAAGGACTTGGCCATGACAAAAAAAGACACTTTAAAAGAACTTTTAAGCACCACTGAATTTAAAATGTAATTAATCCAGTTTGTAAAATGTTTAAAAATGAATCCAGCACTAATGTATAACTTTTTAGGGAAAATGATGTGAATCCTAATATTGTGATAAGTGTATGTACTCTTCCAACGACAAATGTGTGTACTTGTATCTCTAAATTTAAGGATGCACCAAAATTAATATTTGTGACTGAAACAAAGTATGTGGACATATAGGCAGAATACCAAATACAGAATACATTTAGCCACTTTTTGTCTCACCATTGCATACAATAAATAACCTAAATGTATTTTTGTCTTTCTTTTTAAAGAAAAAGCGATTACAAAAATACAATTTAAAAATATATTTTAATCAATGAACATTTTTAACATCCCAGCAGACATACTCGCAAAACACAATGTGGTGTAATATCATTGTTTAGTTTAAATTATTTAGCTTTTTTCCCCTGAAAGTATTTTCTTTTCCAAATAATCACAGTATTTCTATTGATCCATTCATCATGACATCCTGACATACCGTAGAGAACTGTTGGCAAATTCACATTATGCCAAAAAGTGGTCAATTGTAGCATGACATTTTTATAAAAGTTATTTTTGTTATCCTATGGTATTTACCAGTCACATTAAATTATTCCTGTTTTATTTTTATCTGCTTTTTAGCGGCTGTAATATTTGCACTGTTTGTCAGTATGTAAACAACTCTGTTAGAGCTGACTAGTCTAAAGTACAGCCTCCACATGTGGGGGTGAGGGTATGGGCAGGGGTGGGGGCTGTTAAACTTCTCTATAGAAACTGAGAGAAATCCCAATTCCACTATGGAAGTGAACAATATATTCAAATAAAAACATGTATTTAATTTATTCCGTTTATTTTGTCTTACAGATATATTCTATATCTTTGCCCCTATTTATTCGGATACAGATTTATTCCTGTGTATAAGCTGAGAAGCTTGTTTGGTTCAGATATTGTAGATACTGACATGATTACAATATCTGTGTGAATCCCTAATTGCAGGCCTGCGTTACAGTAGAGTAATGTGATCATTATTAGCTTACATTGTTTGACAGCAGCAGTATTCATTACTAACAGGGTGTCATTTACTCCTCACACTCCTCCAGCCTGACCCGCCCTCCTCCAGCTGTCATATTCAGAGACTCCTTCTGACCACACCCAGTTTACTTTTCTGCTTTATATAAAGTATATTTTTTACCTCCTTTTCTCCCCGCTTTATTGTAGTGCAGCCATATTTTATTTTTTTCTGTTCAGCCGTATTATATTTGTCTCTGCGCAGTCGTGGTTCATTTCCTACAGATATAATTATACCTCTGTACCACATGTTTAGCTCTGTGCTGCTAAAACAGGACTTGGATGGAAACAACAGAAGCAGAGTTCCTGCTCACGGTTCCTGTGAGCTGCTAGATCTGTTTTAATGATAATAAAGAGAGAGAGAGAGAGAGAGAGAGAGAGAGGCCTATCACAGCAACTGGTTTTGCTTGGATTTTAAATTGTCCCAGAAATAATTGTGATGAATGTTTTTTTATATTAAGACTTATTTTTTGCTTCTAATACAATGATCATGAATGTGCTCCTCTTGCTAAGAAAACACTTATGGGCAATATTGAGGTTATGTCCATGTATTGTATGATAAGTCGAAAGTTTACTTCAGGGTCAGGTCTAAAGGGTGCATAATATTGTTTAGGGTTGTGTTTTTTATCTGCATCAGTTTTTTTTGTTCTCGACATCCAGGAGCACTGGTGGTGCAGCATGTGCTTCCTCTGAGACTCATCAAGACAGCCAACCACATCCTTTCTAACCACCGCTAATGCACCGTATTATACACCAAACATTCAGAGAGACTGAAGCCATGTATTCTCTCCTGCTCTCCTGACTATAATACTGCTAGCCAGCACTGCCAGGAAACAAACTTTCTCCTGATGATTAAACAAACGCTTAGACAGTTGTGCCACCCTAGAGCTCCTTAGCCCAGTTTTATCAGTATCAGTCCAATGTTTTTATTACTTTTATTGTCTAGAAATGTAAAATCTCCGGAATGTTATTATTATTATTTCATAATCAGTATTAGTCTGGAATTTTCTAATAGGTCTTAATCCAGAATTTTATTATTGGTGTTGGTCAGGATATTTTATCATCAGTATTAATCTGGAATATTCTAATAGGTCTTTATTCAGAATTTCATCATTGGTGGTGGTCAGGATATTTTTTTTATCAGTATTAATCTGGAATTTTCTAATAGGTCTTAATCCAGAATTTTATCATTGGTGGTGGTCAGGATTTTTTATTATCAGTATTAATCTGGATTTTTTTATTAGGTCTTAATCCAGAATTGTATCATTGGTGTTGATCAGGATTCTTCAGTGTTAGTTTTTTTTTCTATTAGGTCTTAATCCAGAATTTAATCATTATTGTTTGTCAGGATTTTTTATTATCAATATTAACCTGTAATCTTCTGATAGGTTTATATAATAATAGGTATTTCTAATTTATTATCAGTATTAATCTGGAATTGTCTAATATGTCTTAATCTAGAATATTATAATTGGTGTTGGTCAGGAATGTAATAATCAGTATAAGTCTGTCATTTTATAATAGGTCTTAATGCAGAATTCTATCAATGGTGGCGGTCAAGATTTTTATTGTTATAATTTCATCATTGGCATTGGTCAAGAATTTAATAATCAGTATAAAACTTTATTTTTTGTTAGTTCTTAATCAAGAATTGAATCATTTGTGTTGGTGAAGAATTTAATAATGAGCATTAGTCTCGATTTTTTTTTGTAAGGTCATATTCCGGAATTTTACCATTTTATTATCAGTATTTTATAGTTGATATATGTTCAGAATTGTTTGATTAATAGGTCAGATTTTGATCTTGTCAGCTTTGTCAGAATCAGATCAATATTTATTCATTATTAGTTGATTTTTATTGTGGATATCAGCCCAGTATTTTATTGACAGTATTCGGCCAGTATTTTTATAATCTGTATTGTAATGTTATTGTTGATATCGGAGTAGAATTATGTCTGTGTGAGCCCAGGCGTTTATGTCTGAGTGTCCTTGTTTTCTTCACTTTTGGCCTAAACTTTCCTCTGTTTCTGGTTATTTTGAGCTGCCGCAGGGGGAATGTGCACTCTTCAGTCCTGCTCACGTGAACAGCGGTCATGATGGACGGAACATCTGGCTGTTGCTGTGGAAACTGCAGGCGAGGAGGAGGAGCGTACAGTGTGTTTATTTTGCCGTGGCCATGAATATATTTTATATGTATAAAGAAAGAGTCCACAGGAAGGCAGTCCGTGAGTCAGTGTGGCCTTGATTAGGAGCAATGGTGAACTGAGGCCACCCAGGCTTGTGTTGTGCTGTATTAATGTATTAATGTGCCTCAGGGTTCTCAGTAAAGAGAAATATAAATACTGCATTTTACCACACAGAGAATGTAATCCGCCAAACTTCAACCACTCACCTACTTTTAGAACAGGCTTCAGCGCAGTATCAGAGTTAAACAGAACAGGAAACCCTGAAGCTGGATGGTGACACACAGATATTCTACTTCTTGTAAGAACTAAGGATTAATGGCACCACTCTGGATAGATGATGGTAACATTTGTTTTTTAAGGATATGTGTACCATATTATTTATAATACAGATGTAAATTGTTATTTTACCTCAGATTAATAGCTTATTAATGATAAACTACTGGTACATATCAATTATTTTACAGCGGGTTGATTAGAGCTTAAATTTTTTAATGGTTGGTGATGATCGTAATTGTCAACATATGGCGAACAGACCAGTTTTTTTTTCTTAACTCTGGCAGTTTAATAGTAAAATGTGCTTGTCTTTGCTTTAGAGGATTTCATTTAGTGCTTTATTGGTAGAAATGTTCTCAACACTGAGGTATTAATGGAACTTTTAGCAGGGGACTCTTTACATTTTATCTTCCAGACAGTGCACTCCTTGGAGAAGCTCCAGAATCTGTGTCCTGGTTAGTGCTTGGTGCACATGCCCTGTGTGAAATTACCATTTTTCACCATTAAGACTCTCTTTCTTCATCCTTCAAATGTGCAGAATGTGTCTGGCTGTGTCCCTGCCCCAGCTAATCCCTCCAAACAATAATGCCTTCTCTAGAGGCAGCAGTGCCAGACTGTGGTCCCTCTGGAACCAAACCTCAGAACCCAAAGCTCAGAGCCTACTCACTGAGAACCCACTGGCTCAGAGGAACACAGACTGGAGTCTACTCAGACAGTGTCCAGACAATCTACAGGCTTAAATTGGAGTTTAAAGGGTCACCTGCATAAATCTTCCACCATTCTTTCTAACACAGATTAAATGATAGCTGTGATTTAGTCACACTTTTGAGAAGAATGCTAGAAAGTAGGGCTGCACGATATATCATTTAAGCATAGTCATCGTGATGTGCACATGTGCAGTAGTCACACCGGTGACGTGTGATGTCACCCAAGGCAACAAAAACAAACACGTCATGTTGCAATGTTTTGATTCTTTACACAAGAAATAGATACACAGTGCTGTCTCTGTGTCTGCTGCTGCCTAAGAAGGGGGAAGGGGGAAGCTAAACACAGGAGTAAACTCAAGGTATCTTCTCATGGTTGGACACGTGCTTGTAAGCAGCCGCAGTTACGCACAGTTTTTCGCAGATATTTCCAGTAACAGCAGGATTCACACTTTTAATCCCTTGATTAAAATCCTTGATTTTTTTTTTCTGTTTTTCTTGGGTTCTTTTGAGTGCTTGGCTCGGTCGGTCTGGATCTCTTTCGTGGGTGGAGCTTGTGCTGTCATGGGTCCTACATATTTTAATTTTGCGATATTTATTGATATACATCCGATATATCGCTGAAAAAAATATTGTCCTATTAGAAAGGCATTGTCAGCTTTAAATTATTATATTTGACCAGAGCCTCAAATGTTGTAAGAGTGTTTTACAATGTAACAAAAAAAGCAGAGACTAAACCATATCTTCTATTCAAATTAAGCATTGAGACACTTTTATTATATCCTATTCTAAATCCACATGCATTGATATGGAGTCCGCGATCCGGACCCAGACGTTGTCACAAATGCTGTCCCAAACCGATAAACTACAGAGAAGGATTTCATTCTGACAGTGGCTTCTGTTTTCAGTGCTTTTCGGTGCAGTAAACTCACAGATCAGTCATGTGTGGTGTAAAATCACCAAACGCTCTCCTCTGCCAATCAGATCTGTGCAGACCGCTGCCCTGGCTAGTGAATTGGGACGCGGACGGGGAAAAACGCCTTTATAAAGAGATAGGGAGCCCAAGAACTGGCAGAAAAACAAGATCGGGCAGAAACTAAAGACACACTGAGTGCGACAGAGAGACGGTAATGTACACAATATCTGGACAGAGAGGCATTTTTTATTAATATACTTTTTTTTCATAATAGTTCAAACAACCTCACAGTTGAGATGTTTCATAAATGCCAGTGCCTTATCCTTATTTTAAACAGTTGTTTACACTTTATGCTAAACAGTAAAATAATTGTCTGTTACAACAAGCTGCATATTTCATTAAAGGTTTAATGAACTATGATTTTAATAGTTTTTATTTTTAGTTAGCATATAGCTGAAATCTAATGATGGTTGTATAATAGCAGCTGCATTCTATTGTGATAAACTGTGTTTTATATTCAATTAACGTATGATCCGATTAGTCGACTAATCATAAAAAATAATAGGTGATTAGTCGACTATAAAAATAATCGTTTGTGGCAGCCCTACCAAACCCAGATTCATCATGATTCGTCAGTCCACTACTCCTGAATCCAATGGTTGTATGTTTTACACCACTCTATTCAATGCTCGCCAGTTTGCTTGGTGATGTAAGGTTTGAATACAGCCTCCTGCAATAAAGCTCCCAGCATTTTATTGGTTATTGAAACAGTTAAGTGTTGGACACTTATCTGCACTATGCTTTGAGCACTTCACACCCCGCTCTGTAATTTTTACTTGGTCATACAAGAGTCCTGTGAGCTGTTTATAACCACCAATTCTTTTACTCATGTCTGTAAAGGAAGGCAGAATGCAAGACTGGTGCTTAAATTTAGTGTATACTTCCACAGTGGATAATAGTAAGCTGTGGGATGGTCTGAAAGAGAATAGCACTAAAGAAACCACCAGGAATGTGATGTAGATTGTGTTGACACACCTTCTAATTGGCTATTAAAGGCTTCTGTTACTGTTTATAGGTTTTATGAGCCTGAACTTCTCTCTTGTATCTAGCTGAACACAGCAGGCAAGAGAAAGAAACAACAGAATAAACACCAATAAAAGCCTTTATACACTGACTCTTGAAAGAACTATTGTTCTGATGCCACAATAATTTAATATATGTAGTCTTGGCTAAGCTTAGGCCAGTATAAGGATTTTTATCCTAGTTTTCCCATTCGGTAGTGAAGTGAAAGACTTCATCACTACCCTATACAACGCTATACTCTCTTTACTAGGGGTGTCACGATCTCGATATTTTATCGAAATCGAATCGAAATGAGGTCACGATCTCGAGTATCGAAGTCACAAAGAGGATCGACGATCCCTCCCGCGCGCGCTACGCAAATAGCGCAGCGCGCTACGCAAATGGCGCGGCACCAACACAGCGCATCCTATTCATTTAAATAGAGATAGCCACTGCATGAGCGCAGTCGGCGGGAGTGTGATCACTGTTTTTATCTGTCCAACGGGGGAGGGGGGGCGGGGGTTGGGCGCGCAGGTTTTGTATCTGTATCTAACGGAGGGGTGGGTGCGCGCAGGTGAGAGCGTGTGAACTCGCTGAAATGCGTGTGTCAGTGTGACTTGAGAACACTGACTATAGATCACAGTGAGGTGGATTAAAAATCTTAAACTTATAATTGACTACACCTGTTGCTTTCCATTGAATTAAAAAAACATCTTTCTCTCAGATAAAGTAAACACAAGCGTGTTTCTGACTAAAATAAAAGCTTTTCAGGAGAGATATAAGTTATGTGTAAATATTTATAAGACAATACCCACATCACTTATCTAACCAGCCTGTACTGATTTCTGCCCCCCAATAATGCTTTCAATAACCTCTTGTAACCCCTGGGAGCCAGGGGTTACACTCTAATAGCCTTTAATAGTCTTCAGTAGCCTTTAAAAGACTTACTTGGCGGCCGTGGTGTGTCCACTAAACTCCGTAGTTATAAACATCCTGAGGTTAGCAGCGGGTTAACTGACCTGTTTATAATGTAATCCGAGCAGTGCCTCCGTGTCGGCTGTTCTAACCTGCTGCTGTTAGCTGCTTGGGCTGAAAGATGAACTGTAGTGAGCTGTATTATCCGGTTAGTGGGGTTAAAACCTTTATTTGTTTACAGAAACAGTAAAAACGGACTGGCTGAGCTCTGTAGCCCGTGGCTGGGCTGTACTGAAGTAGTGACTGAGTGAAGAGAGCGGGGCTTGTGCTGCTGCTGCTAGTGGTTGGATGAAGAACTGCAGCTTCATGTAATGAGCAGTTTCACCAGCCATCCACACACAGCTCTGATAAACTGCTTGTTTTAATAGTGCACACTGTTGCTACCAAAAAAAGTCACTAGATGGCATTACCATATATATCTTAATAAATAATAATAATAATATTTATAATATTTATAATAATAATAATAATAATAATAATAATAATAAATATATTATTTAAATTTTATGAGGCATAAAATAATAATAAGAAAAAAAAACAAGAAAATCGAGAATCGAATCGAATCGTGACCCTCAAATCGAAAATGAAATCGAATCGAGGATTTAGAGAATCGTGACACCCCTACTCTTTACTACACTATACTCCACTCCTATACTACCCTGTACCACCGTTTGTCCTCATAAGTACCCTACCTTAACTTATACTACCATAACCCTTTCAGACCTGATTTATCTCCAGTGATGGAATGCTGTTTTCTGTCTATAATGCACAGAAAAAAGACTCTAATATTGTACTATAAAATCTATATAGCAAATTAATCCAGTTAACTAAAATATTGAACTGTTTTTTTCTATTGCATGGGAATCCATGTGTAAATTATGTTAAGTTACATTTCATATTGACTTTTGTTTCATAAACCATCAATAAACAGTAAATAAACATGATTAAAAAGTGTTTTATATGACATTAAATTAGTAAAAAAATAGCCTCTGTTAATTAGGGTTAGGTACTACGTTTTTTCCAGTACAGTGGGCGGGGCAAAGCTTTTTTTGGTTAAAAAATATATGATGTCTATTGTAATGGATGCAGGGTCTGAAAGGGTTAAACTATAGAAATGATCCCTGAAAGTATAGACTATATACTAGCCTATACTCCCCTACACTAACTAACCTGTATTTCCTTTACTCCCTAATACCTTATACAGCTCTATAATCCTTATACTTGCTGTTCTAACCTACTATATCCTATTCTACTTTCTAATCCTTATACCACCCTCTACTCCCCTATAGTACTATATACTAGCAAATACTTCCCTACACTACCCTTTACTACTCATACCTTGTGTTCCCTATACAACCCTATGCACCCTATAGCACCTTACACCACTCTATAATCCATATATTCGCTGCACTACACTATATCTTATTCTACGCTATACTCCTGATACTGCCCCATATATTACCCTATACTCTCTTTACTACTATATATTTGTAATATCACCCTCTACCCTCCTGTAGTACCATATACTAGCCTATATTCCCTACATTGTCCTGTATTAATATCCTGTATTCCCTGTAATGTACCACCCTATACTAATCTATTCTACCCTATGCATCCAATGTGGCCCTATATTAACCTATACTCTCTTTATTACTCTATACTTCTAATATGACCCTCTACCCTCCTGTAGCACCATAAACTACCCTATACTCCCCTCAGTATTAGCCATACTATCCTATACTATGCTTTATTCCCTATTCCACCCTTTAACCACATAATAATCTGTTATATCATATACTCCTGATATGACTATATATTACCCTAGACAATCTTGACTACTGTATACCCCTTATATCACCCAATACTCCCCCGTAGCACCATATACTAGTCTATACCCCCCTGCACTACCCTGTACTAGACATACTACCCTATACTATCCTGTATTCCCTATACCACCCTATACTCCCCATACTAATCAATTCTACCAAATACACCCAATACTGCCCATTATTACCTCATACTATCTTTACTACCCCTTATATCACTCAATCCATATTCACGCTCCTTTACTCCCTATACTAGCCTATTGAAGAAAAAAAAAAACAGAAAACATCAGAGAAAAAAAACATAACATGATTTTCCCGGGTTCCTGACCTGGCATAGCTCTGATCTGCTTCTTTTTATTGATGGCAAATCAGTTTGGAGTGTTCCCTCTTGCGCTGTTGTAAAATCACAGAACATGCCGCGAGGGGTACATTAGAAACAAAGGCCGGGGATAATCAGAGGAGTCACGGCGCAGGCTTTTCCCTGCAGGTTTCTGGGGATCAGATACAATAGCGCTCTGTGCAGTGCTCAAAGCCTGCTGTATTCTTTGTTGTGTGAATGTTCAAGTCTCTCTCAGGTTCTCGCACTGGATCCAGACTGTAGCAAACCCTGGCTCACTATTCACTGTGGTGCTGCTCTTAAACTGAGAGAGTTCAGCAAATGGGGCGGCTGTGGCCTGTGGGTTAAAGGTTAATTGGGTTTGAGACCGGAAGGTTGCTGGTTTGATCCCCTGGACTGGCAGGAAGTGGGGGATGTGGGAGGGAAAGCACAATGCTGTGTTCTTTCACAACATCTACAGCTGAGGTGACCTTGAGAAAGGTGCTTAAGCGTAAGTTGTTCACTGGGTGCTGATGGACAGAAGTATCGGGACACCTGCTTAATCATTGTTTCTTTCAAAACCTTGTAGGAGAAACAATGTAATCATAATTTTTTTCTTAGTCTTAGTTTTAAAAATCACGACCATATTATTGTGTATGATGATGCAATATGGTACAAACCTATTCAACACACAGGTGCTTCAAATCTCTGAGCACTGTAGTTCAGCACGACATAATACGCCATTAGTGCTGGGCGGTAATGTATACTAATTCATATGATATACCAGAGGGGATTTTAGAATATGCATTTTTCACATACCGCCATACTGCTAGAGGCGCTGCGGAGGGCTGTGCTTTGACAGCAGTGCCGTCAAAGAAGCAGACACAGAATGCTAGCTAATGCTAGCCAGTTAGCATAAGTTTAGCTGAGGAATTCCTGCTGTCCCTTGTCGTATGACTGTTTTTATCCAAGTAAAATAAAACAGCAGCAAACGGCAATTATTCACACAATTCCCCCAGACGATCCCAGAAACGGTCTGGAGTGCAGAATCATTTAATCAGCACAAAAAATAAAACTCACTAAAACTCTGGAAACAAGGTAACAACAGAAAAAGAAGCTTAAAAGCAGTTATTAAAGTTAAATATATGAATACTGTAGCTTAAAGGATAATATTAATGCATTAATTCACTGAACTGAACGTATTTGTTAACTGGAGTTTAATACTATAATGCCTCTAATGGCTTTAATAATATCACATTGCAAATTGATATTAAGCTTGTGTCTTAATAGTGGTTTTGAGAAATATGTCCTTTGAGTACTTAAACATTGGGTATTTTAGGTCAATTTATTGTGTTTTTAGGACTATTTAAAATATTTAGTTTTGAAAAGGAAGCAGTGTTATAAGTTATAAGCCTATCTCTTTTTAATGTTTTTTTTTTCATTTTTCAGCTGTTTTTCTGTTTTTATTTATATATATATATATATATGTATACACACACACACACACACACACACACACACTTCAGCCATACAAAAAAAAAAAAATGTGATATACCGTGTATCTTGAAAAATACTGTGATGCTCATCTTTGGTCATACCGCCCAGCACCATGTAGTATTTGGTCAGTGTCATTAAATTAAAGCTATATTAAGACCACCGAAAGTTGCGGTAGATCACAAGTGTGTGAAACCGGAAGGTTGCTGGTTTGATCCCCTGTACTGGCAGGAAGTGGGGGATGTGGGAGGGAAAGCACAATGCTGTGTTCTTTCACAACATCTACAGCTGAGGTGACCTTGAGAAAGGTGCTTAAGCGTAAGTTGTTCACTGGGTGCTGATGGACAGAAGTATTGGGACACCTGCTTAATCATTGTTTCTTTCAAAACCTTGTAGGACAAACAATGTAATCATAATTTTTTTCTTAGTCTTAATTTTAAAAATCACGACCATATTATTGTGTATGATGATGCAATATGGTACAAACCTATTCAACACACAGTCGCTTTGGACAAAAGCGTCTGCCAAATGTAATGTAATGTAATGTAATGTAATGAAATTTACACTGAGAAACAGATAGTGTTACTATCCTGGCCCTGTACAGCTCTGAGTATTTTTCAGGTGGAAAACGGTTTGGAAAAAGAATTTGTGTGGGTCTGTTGTTGCTGCTGCTGGAAGATTCTAGAGGAAACACTTCACAATCATACAAAAATATGCTGTTTCTTCGGGAGGAAGCTTTTCAGACAGTTCATTTTTGTGGCCAAACCTCGCTGCTCTCCCTCTTGTTTATACAGATCACTGTTCTTCACGGAGGCAACGGTACGAGCGAGTGACAAAGCACCTTTCAGTCCGACTCGACTCTTTAAAAAACAGTAGACCTGAAGTGCTCTGCTGGGCCCTTATTACCTCACTTAGCTGGAGATTGATGCCCAACACAGGAGTGTATTGTGCTTTTTGGCAGCGGCCAATAAAGTTAACGACGTGAGCTTTATGTGCCGCTGGCCTGCTGTGTTCCCACCGCTCCTGCTGCTGCTGCTGCCCCGAGCCTCTTCTGTTTATCAGGGGAGAGTTAGAGGTTGGGGGGGTTGTTGGTATGTGCCTTGAGGTGGACTGACTTCGTTCTCTGACCACAGAAATGGGGAAGCCATGAGCAATGGAAACAGCAACGACTGCTGACTGCCTCCTACTTTAGAAGCTAAAGAGAGAGAGGGAATGAGAGAGGAAAGAAGAGATGGAACGATACCCGTGTTGGTCATGTGATCAAACTTGTATAGAAATGAAACCTCAGCAAAAATCTGTGACCTCAGAGGGTTTGTTGGTACATTGTGAAACATTGTGTCTTCTTCACTTTTTTAGTCACACTCAGCACTTATTTTGTGACACTTGGCGTGCTGTGATAAAAGTATTTACCCTCAGCTTCTTATCTGTGAAGTACACAGGTTGGACAATGAAACTGAAACACCTGGTTTTAGACCACAATAATTTATTCTCCTGACGGACAGTTCTGGTGGAAACAGGAGAGTTGAGGTGCACATTGAATTCTGCTGTGGTTTTATGTTTTTTGGATACAATCTCGGTTAGCACCCGAACATCCCTTTCAGACAGCTTCCTCTTACAGCGTCCACAGTTAATCCTGTTGGATGTGGTTGGCCCTTCTTGGCGGTACGCTGACATTACCCTGGATAACGTGGCTCTTGATGCATCACAAAGACTTGCTGTCTTGCTCACAGATGCACCAGCAAGACGTGCACCAACAATTTGCCCTCTTTTGAACTCTGGTATGTTGTGTGCATTGCAATATTCTGAGCAGAACTGTGCTCTTACTCTGCTAATTGAACCTTCACACTCTGCTCTTACTGGTGCAATGTGCAGTTGCTGCTCCAATTTAGCCATGAACCTCCCACACTAAAATGACAGGTGTTTCAGTTTCATTGTCAAACCCCTGTAATAGTGCTGGGCGATAAAACGATATCGATAGTTATCGAGGAAACTATATATCGCGATAAGTCGGGGCGAGAAATTCGATAAACTAAATTTTCTATTTCCCGTTTAAGTAGCGTTGTGAAAAGGCGCAGCACGAGATCAGGCAGCACGCTGAACTGCTGCTCAGCCCAGTACAACCCCTCCCCTCCCCTCTCCACCATCCCCCTCCGCCCCACCCCCCGAGCCCCTCCACTCTGAACTCCTCACATAGCGGCTCCTTCTCTCCCATTTACTGGATAAACTTCATTTATACTATTCAGCGGCGCTACACTGGAAAACTCACCTTTTAAATATGAGGCATGCGTCTCCAAGATATTTAGAGAGGTGAGCTTGTTCAGATTTCTGAAGGCAGGTAAACGCTGCTCTGTTTGCTGCTAGTTAGATTAGCTTGTCTCCAGTTTAAAGTTAGCGATGTTTAGGTGTAAAAGGGATCTGTGCAATCTGTCATCATTAGCTAAGATGCTTTCACTGCTTTTTACATTCTAATAAACTAATGGGTAACGCACGTTAGCCGTGTTAATCCACGTTTCGTGTAAATTAAGGTTAACTTCAGCACGAGTGAGGGGTTAGTATATAAACACACAGAAAGGAAGCACTTTCCATCTTTTTTCCTAACTCTCACTGTTTCTGTTAGAAAACCCTGAGGGCAGCATTCTCCTCTGTCTTTGTGTTTTATAGTTTTTAACAGATAGAGAGTCTGTTATGCTGGATATTTTACTAAATACAGAAGATTATATAATCTGTCTAGCTGTATTTGAACTGAGCTAAACATTGCTGTTACTGAACTGGAGTTTTAAATACACTTAAGTAATGTAAGTCTAGTCTACTGAAAGCCAGTAATGTTAGTATAAATCTGTACTGCAGTAGAAGTGGATCATTTCAGAAACTTGACTTTATTCCTCCCACCTCCATTATAGGCCACTTTTTTTTTTAAATATTTAAATGTTAGCTTAATTTAAATGAAAAAAAAACTAAAGGCTCTTATTTAAAAAAAAACATAAGCAGTAAATTATCTAAAATTACAACAAATAGAAAATAGAAAAACAGTAAAACATATGTAATACATACTTTTTATATGACCAAAATTAAACTAGACTGAAATCTGACTAAAACTAATAATATCCGATAGACTAAAATGTAACTAAAACTATTATACATTTTAGTGAAAAGACTAAGACTGTATCAAAATCACCTGTCAAAATGAACACTGTGATATACTCTTGTATTTTGCTTTATGTAGTTGCCTGCATTCAGGGAGGGGAATGATCTTTTGATTAAATATAATTTTATAAAAATAAATAAAGTGTTATTGCAATTTAAATTAAACAGACATATAATGTAAAGGGTCTTACATATTTTTTAGTTTATATATTTGTCCCCTTTTTAAAATTAATTTAAAAGCTGTACCCACCTGGCAAGATGTTAACATCCTAGTGTCTGTCCACAAGGCTCTGAGCCTGCTAGTGATTTTGTCCATAACTCCCTTATTCTGTCACTTCTGAGTAAAAATAGAAACCTTTAAGTGTAACAGAAAGTGATTTGATTTATATCGTGATACATATCGATATCGGCTGATATGAAAAACTATATCGTAATAAGATTTTTTTCCATATCGCCCAGCCCTACCCTGTAAGTGTTTATTAGCTCAGTAAAATACCAGCATTACAATAAAAACAGCAATTTTACAAAAAGCAGTGCTTTTACAGCCCTGTTTTCCTTAAAACATCTCCTAATCTCTCTTCATCTGAGTTTAATAGAGTTATTTCTAGTTCTCATCACATTAATCAACAGCTGGTTTGGTAAATTGGTAAATTTGGTAAATCAGGTGAGCTGCTGACGGAACTGAACTGAACATATACACATGCTGGAGGAGCATCCAGGAGAAATCTGGAACTAAACTTTGTTCTTCTGCTCGGCTCACAGGATAATACATACTTAGTTAAAAATTAAAATTCCTTGTTATGTTTTACTGTATGTATGTTTATTTGCATCTGTTCAAATCAAATGTGGTGCTTTTTTCAGGCAAAAACACTCATATTGCTGAGATAAATGGATTAGTGTAATTTGCTTTGGTGCCTAAAACTTTTGCACAGTACTGTATATAGATAGATACTGTATATAGATGTTTCATTGCTTGATACCTTTTTTTTTCTTTTTTTTGGGAGAGGGGATGTCCAGTTGTAGGAAGGTTTTGGACTTCATAATTCATAATAATATTTTTTTTCTGAACTTTTAGATATCAGATTGCAATTACGTCCAGCTCTTTTGTTATTATATAATGATTCTGGATTTAATTTAAAGCTAATACAAAAGAAGATCCTGATGACAGGCTCGGCAGCCTCTATGAAAGGCTATTTTAAAGCAAAACTATGAGTCCAATATTCTGTTAAAGAACATGGCTACAGGATTTTTTGGGTATTTTGATTCTGGAGCGGTCTACATCTAAACGTCTTAATGTTACTTTGAAAATTGTTAACTACTGAAGAGAAGCTATTTGGTTTGCGAAAGATCATATTTAAAAAATGGGTCTATTGTTTTTGTCCTGCGTTTAAGGCCTATGACAAATTCCTAGAATCAGATACGGCTCGTTAGCTAACACTAGCCAATTAGCATAAAAAGCTAAAGCACCGGAGTGACAGTAGGTCAGCTCCTGCTGCTGTTCCTCACTGTGTAAGTGTTTTTAGCAGACTAGAAAAAAGTAGAAGAACAACAGCAAAATGCAATTGTTCACTCAGAAAAGAGACGAATGAAATCCAAAGCCGGGAAAAAATGTCCTCTCGTCCCCCAGACGAGCTTAGAAACTGTCCTGGGTACAGAATCATTTATTCAGCACAAGTGTTAAAACTCCATAAAACTCTGAATACAAAGTGAAAAAAAGTTCAAGAGCCGTAACTATAGCCTTTTTAAATATATTAATAATGTAGCTTGAAGGTTAATATTAATGCACAATAAACTGAATGTATTTTTTAACTGCAGGAAGAAGGGAATTGTGACTGATTTTAATGCTGTAATGCTTTTAATGGCTTTAATAATAACATATTGTGAATTGATATTAAACTTGTGTCTTACTTGTGCAATAGAGCTTTTAGGAAATATTTCTTTGAATACTTAAAGTTTGAGTATTTCAGGACCATTTATAGTGTTTATGGAACTATTTTAAAATATTCAGTTTTGTAAAGGAAACTGTTAAAGGGTCGCGTTTTAAGGTCTATAGTTTGCATTCTTCAGCTGTTTTCAAGGCTAATTAAGTCTGATTTCTTAATAAATTGTGTACTTTTTTCGGACAATGTGAACCCAATAGTAATCAAAGCCTTAATTTAAAGCCTTTGTGTTTTATATAAGTGTATATCACACTTTTTTTCAAGATTCTGATTTCTGGTTTTATGGTATATTACGGTGTTTTAAACTTTCTTATTTACTAACTTACTTACTGTACTGGTTTTTGACTTACTGTACTGTTAGGAGTATATATAGTTATTCTGCCCAGCAGTACTAGTAGTGCTTGGAGATAAGACCTCAAATAAATATCATGATTTATTTTGTAATTTATTATTTTGTCCAGTTTTTAAGAGTCCTCGTTTCTGCAGTATATAAGTCTCACAGTATTATAGAGAGAGCTTCAAATACCCCGGTACTTTCAGCCCGCCTTTTCTTCTGGGAAAAGCTGGAAGTTTGCTTATCAGTGTTTCCAAATAAAGCAATAAAGAAATCCTGTGAAGTACAAATCCGTGAGCTTACATGCCGGCAGCGTGTGTATATTTGCTGGATGCTGTGCTTGGGTGGTGTTAGATTCAGTCTGAGGGTCAAGAACATTCTGTGTAAGTGTTTGCCGGGGCCTTTACTGGCTTTTGGATGTAGTAAAGGCTGTATACTGTTTTTTAGTGGATGGTGTGTGTGTGTGTGTGTGTTTTCTTTTGTGCACTGATGTCCTTTTGTCTGCAGTGGTGCAGCAAAGCTGGTGATGGGGGGATGGAAGCTGTGCAAACACCATGTTTCAGTCAGTTTTTTCATGTTGTTGGGTTGTGTTTGTTCAGAGTGGTTAGTGGCCAGTCTTTTCTCTAACCTGCAGATCACAGTGATGTGCTTCGTACACAGGAAGTGAAGCATTGGAGGCTTTAAAAACCCATAAAATAGTCTGTAATTTGAGATCTCTGTCCCCGATTCACATTAAAACAGTATTTTTTTCTAGGACGGTGAGGACCAGCACATGCCTCCTCTAATACATGTATCAGCCAATGGCAGTGGTGTGTAGACTGCTGAGTCGAGCTTGTGAACTTTAGAGTGAGTCTTTAGAGTCTTTTCAAAGTGGTGTAGTGTGGACAGCTTTATGCCGACCATACACCTAACGATTTTCAAGCGATTTCACAGTCACAGAAAAATTTCCAGTCGGGATAAAATCACAAATCTTGCTAGAGTCTTGCTAGAGTGGAGTTGCGGTCGTGTCATCTGGATCGTTTAGTGTAGGGTGTTTAGGACTGAAAGGTTTAAGCTGTCCATACACTACAGACTTTTTACTCTCAGACACCTAACGATTTTTAAGCGATTTTTCAGTCGCAGACTGATTTCCAGAGTAGGGATAAAATCAGGAGGGTCTGGCTAGAGTCGAGCTGCAGTCGAGTCGCAGTAGAGTCATCTCGATCGTTCAGTGTAAGGTGGCTACGACTGAAAGTTTTAGTCAGTCGGGTTCGCGTCCTCGCGCTCCGATAAAATCAACCGTGTTTAATATTATCATAAGTCTTGGGACTCGACTCACGCAAATAGTGACGTGAACGATGCCAACAACCAATAGGAGAGCTGTGTGAAGAAGCAAGACTATATTTCACGTTACTGTTCACGTACAAACTATTTTAAAAAGAACACGTTTTGCAGTAAATGGGTCTTATATGGTTCTTACTTTAATTTGTACAGTATTTTAAACACAGGTAGCACTTAAATATATTTATAGTTATTTTATTTTGCACTACTTTGTCATATTGTACAGTGTTATTTATTTTAATAAACAGGTTAAAAATACACATTTTGCAAGGCAAATGTAGAGCAGTGAAACTGTGATTCTTTGATATACAAGGTTGTTGCAAAAAAGAGGGGAAAGGAGTTGAACACAAAATATATTCTTTTAAAAATTCAAGAACTAATAGTGTGGCAGAAAAATAAACTGTTGATGAGGACAGAAGTTGTGAGTCTCTGATAAATCACAGAATTGTTATCCACATTATTTGTAACTTAATATGTAATATGTATTGTATGTAAACTCCACCAGAAGCATGATGGGGGGAAAATCTCAGAAAGAATCTAGTTGCAGTCTTACATATAGTGATCCCTAGTCACGTAGTGTATGGACAGCATTAGTCTACTAAGCCATCATTCGCTGGATGTTTAACCTGGTTTTTGAGGGATTTTTGTGTGATTTAATGGGAATTGTGTTAATGAGCTTAAAGCTACTTTTTTACTTTCTTACTTTCTCCCACACCTTCTTAACCCATTTACTGGAGGCTTACACTGTAATTATACTTCACTACAAGGCATGTACCAATCGAATTATCCAGAGTATTAAGGGATGTATGTAGAGTGACAGATCAGGAGAGTCTCTCACTATCTTTAAGAACCAGGAGTGGCATAAAGGTATCCAAAAGCAGTGTGTAAGACTGGTGGAGGAGAACATGCCAAGATGCATGAAAACTGTGATTAAAAACCAGATATTGATTTCTGAACTCTTAAAACTGTATGAATATATACTTGTTTTCATTTTCAGCAAATAAATGCTCTAAATGACAATATTTTTATCTGGAATTTGGGAGAAAGGTTGTCTGTAGTTTATAGAATAAAACAACAATGTTTATTTTACTCAAACATATACCTATAAATAGCTAAAACAGAGAAACTGATTTAGAAAATGAAGTGGTCTCTTAAGCTGCATAAAAACTGTTGTGTTTTTTTTAGTCAGCTGAGAGAAAACTCCCTAAACCCATCATCAGGTAAACGTTTCCTCCACGATTTAAACTCACTCAGCCTACAGACTGTTCACATTATACCTCAATTTAAACTCAGTGGAGCGTTATGTTGTGTTTTCAGCAGATTTAGACCTGCAGTGGAAACGCTGAGTGTTGTATTGTCTGCTGATCTTCTGCAAGAGCAGCGATTAGATTAGCCTCTCTAATTAAACAGTGAATCAGTTCTACACCACTCACTTTGTTTTTATGCTGCTGCTGCTATAACTGTTTGAATGAGTCTGTTCTGCCCAGCACTGGAGAACGAGAAGATCAGACAGAACTTTAGTTATTCAGATTGTTTATGATGTAGTTTTGCACTTACTGTGGCTATAAACCAGTCAAATGTGCCTTTTAAAATACACTAGACTAGACTAGACTAATAACATGGATCTCTTTGCCCCATATTCTCTGGCATTGATCTGTGGAGCAGTGTAACTTTGGTCTCATAAATGATTGTGATCTATTTAATAATTTTAGGATAAGTTGAGGGTTTAAGGTGGGGTGGTGGACAGTATCTGCCTCTATCTTTTGATTTTGGGGCGTGAGTGCTGGGATTTAACCTTTTGGGAGAAAAGCAGACCTGTTTAAACATTAGCCATTATCAGACTTATTAAGATATGACTAGATCAACGTGATCACTACTTAAGATACCATAGCAACAATCTGTCAAGAGCATAGCTACCACCTGCTAGGCACTTTGCAGCAGTGTAACAATCACCTAAAATACCTATTAACCTCTTATCATTATTAGTCCCTGCAACACCATAGCAACTGCCTGTGATGCCAGTTAACCTCTTAGCAACACTTCTTCAGCAATTCCAAAATGACCTCTTACAGTGCTTTTCCATCAATGTGGATCCGGCACAGTTCTGGTTCACAAACCTAATTTTGAACTGGTTTGCAGCGTTTTCATCAGAAAAAGTAGGTTCCAGAAAAAGGAACGTTGGATCGCAGCGGGAACCAAAGAATACTAGGTTCTTTAGCGTAAACCATGACTACATCTGTGGGCATGTCTATCTGTACAGAAGCACCACCGCTGTGCAACGCCCTCTGTTGATGACGTATGATGTGATGTTTTGACTGGTGAAAACGCATGGTGGTTCTCATAAGCCTGAATGGAACTGGTTCACCAGAGTTATTTTGATGGAAAATTGCTATTAGCAACACTACAACAGTCGCCTTGAATCCACTCAGCAATGCCATAGCAACCACCTGGGATGCCATGAGAATCACTTTAACTGGGCAACCATTCTGAAATGCACTTTTCTCTTTATTGGGGTGCTTTAAAGGGAACCATCATTGTCAGTGTAGATTGTTTATAGAGCTAAATTTTGGCTTGTTTTTTATTTTTCGAAATCGGTTGCACATTTTAGTCCAAATGGCAATATCAAGTACTCTCACAAACCAAAGTGATTTAAGTTGCTGTCCAAAAGCTTTTTTTCCTGAAGCTTCCTGAACTTTTGTCTTTAGAGTGTACAGATTTGCCTATCTACCCTGTAGTTTTCAAAACCCATTAGAAGTAGAGCTTTAGTTTTGCAGAGAGGCATAAACTGCTGAGTTCTCTGGAAGTAGCCGGATGCAACGGAGTTTAGAAGCTCTGATTTGTTCTGGTTCATAGTACGGAGAGTGTTGGTGGAAGGCAAAGCTGCTTGAGAAGAAAATCTGCTCTTATTGAAGGTGTTGGGCTTGAAGGTTATGGGTTTTGGAGATATTGTGCCCTTGTCTGAGCCTCTGGGTTTCTTGGCCCTGGTGAGTTTAAAGGCAGATTGTGGAAGAAGAGGGGGGGGGGTGGTTCTATTTTTGTAGAACTTTAGCTCTGCAGTGGTTTTACTCCATTAGAGGCCATTGAGGAAGGGGGCAATAGGCTTTACTGCTAAGTGGAGACACATGCGTCACCAGCTCGGCTTCTGCAGAGCCGTAACTTCGTGTCATCTGCCAAAGAAAAAGCAGCTTGAGTCTGGCAGGAGCTCTGCAGACAGAAACAGAGCAGAAAGGCTATGGAAACATGGAGTAATGGAGGCGTGTTGTTTTGGCTTTCTCTAAGCACTGGGGTATCATATTAAACTTCTGTCTGCAGTGAGTGCGAGACCCTGTGAGTATATACAGTGAGTCCAAGAAGTATTTGATCCCTTGCTGATTTTCTTTGTTTGCCCACTAATAAAGACACTATCCTTCTGCACTTTTAATGGTAGCTATATTCTAACATGGAGAGACAGAATATCAAGACAAAAATCCAGAATATAATTTTAAAGAATATATTTTAATTAATTTGTATTTCAATGAGGAAAATAAGTATTTGATCCCTCTTGCCAAACACACTCAATACTTAGTGGCAAAGCCTTTGTTTGCAAGCACAGCGGTGAGACGTTTGTTGTAGTTAACCACAAGTTTAGCACACACACCAGGGGGAATTTTGGCCCACTCTTCTTTGCAGATCCTCTCTAAATCATGAAGGTTGGTGGGCTGTCGCTTGGCAACTCTGACCTTCAGCTCCCTCCATAGATTTTCGATCGGATTGAGGTCTGGCGACTGGCTGGGCCACTCCATGACCTTAATGTGATTTTTCTTGAGCCAATCCTTTGTTGCCTTTGCTGTATGTTTAGGGTCGTTATCATGTTGGAAGACCCAACCACGGCCCATTTTCAGATCCCTGGCAGAGGGGAGGAGGTTGTCCCTCAGGATTGTGCGGTACATTGTGCGGCTCCATCCATCTTCCCAGTGATGCGGTGAAGTAGCCCTGTACCCTTGGCAGAGAAACACGCCCAAAACATTATGCTTCCACCTCCATGCTTGACGGTGGGCACAGTGTTCTTGGGGTCATAGGCAGCATTTTTCTTCCTCCACACATGGCGGGTGGAGTAGAGGCCAAAAAGTTCAATTTTGGTCTCGTCTGACCACAAAACCTTCTCCCAATAACTTGGTTCATCTTTCAAATGATCATTGGCATACTTGAGGCGTGCCTCCACATGTGCTGTCTTCAGCAGGGGTACCTTTTGGGCACTGCAGGATGTGAATCCATTGTTGCGCAAAGTGTTGCCAATTGTTTCCTTGCAAACTGTGGTCCCAGCTGCCTTCAGGTCATTTGCTAACTCCTGCCGAGTGGTTGCAGGACGATTTCTGACAGTTCTCAGCATCATTGCCACGCCACGAGGCAAAATCTTCTTTGGAGCACCGGGCCGAGGTCTGTTGATTGTCATGTTATACTCTTTAAACTTTCTGATAATTGCACCAATAGTTGTTACTTTCACATCCAACACCTTACTAATCTTTTTGTAGCCCATTCCAGCTTTGTGAAGGTCAACAATTCTGACTCTGAGGTCCTGTGACAGCTCTTTGGTTTTACCCATGTTGGAGACTTGAAATCTGTGTGATCTGTCTGATTCTGTGGACAGGTGTTTTTCACACAAGTGATTAGTGTGAACAGGTGGCTTCAGGTCAGGTAACAAGTTGATTGGGAGTGTCTAACTGGTCTGTAAAAGCCAGAACTGCTTATGAATACTAAGGGATCAAATACTTATTTCACTCCATGAAATACAAATCAATTAATATATATTCCTTAGATTTATTTTCTGGATTTTCTTTTTAATATTCTGTCTCTCCATGTAAGAATACATCTACCATTAAAAGTATAGAATGATCATGTCTTTATTAGTGGGCCAACGAAGAAAATCAGGATCAAAAAAGGGATCAAATACTTCTTGGACTCACTGTATATCTTAATACCGTGAAGATTAAGCTATGTGTTAAGTTGACAAGCACTGATCTATGTGCGAATCTGGTATGAACGTATTGGATATATGCATCTTATCCTCATTTTTATCTTGTTTTCACCTCTACAGGAAAGGATAATGAACCAGAGTGGTCTACATGCCCGGGGGAGAGACATGTTTGGCTTGTGCTGTTTACCAGGTAAGGCTATAATGGACAACATTATATTAATTGTGAGCTACAGTAGAGCTGCTGTAGGTTGTTTTCGGTAATACAGCTTTGGACCACCTTGTAAATGTAAACAGGGCCACAGTAATAAGCTGGCATTGGTGTTTATTAGGACTGCATGAGAAATCAAGTGACACACTGAATAAATTAGTTAGACAGTTTGACAGAAAGTATGACATGCCTGGCAGAAATTATTTTATTGCTGTGTTTTTTCTTCTTCTAAGTATCGTTTTGGTATCCTGGATCATAGGGGTGTGCAATATTGTATCGTACATGATAATACCATCAAAATTTTTAAATATCATGAACGATATTATACCCTAAAATATTGTGCCATCCCATTTACCATTATATCTACTAAAGACAGATTATATCTCTCCAGTAACATTTATTTTACTTTAATCCTGGATATATGGAGATATTTGAAGTGCATTATTATTAGTAGTATGACATTCTGGATCATTTACTTCTGTTACAAATCTGATTAGAATTCTTGTATTTTTTAATATCTTACTTGTGGGTGTGCAGTATTATTTTAAATTGTATGTAATGATATTTTTTTTTCTTGCAGTGTATAATGTTTTTGAAATAGTTTTTTTTTTAAGTGTTTTGTCATATCGGCAAAAAGTCTCGCTATCGTGAAAATACCATGAAATATCGTGATATTATTTTAGGGTCATATCGCCCACCCCTACTGGATCGTGATGCTACAGTTGGTATCGGTATCGAAGTCAAAATCCTGGTCTCGTGACAACCCTACTGCAGACTGAGCTAACATGACATAACTAGGGTGGAGGTAGAGTGAGTTTGAGCTGCACAGTGAACACCGATGTCTAATAATTTCTAATCATTATGCTAGTTATTAAAGTATAGATGCATTTTTCTGTTTTGCTTAATTTCTACACCATTTTTTAGTAATTTCCCATAGGGCTGCAATGATTAGTAAACATAATCGACAATGTCAAATATAAAAATATATTGACTCAAAATTTCAGTGTTGACTGTTAATTTGTAACGGCAATGCACTTTACAAGGTGTTGGAAACAGAAATGCAAAGGGGTTAAAGGCTGCTCACTCAATCAGTTCACATTTAGCTTGATCATCAGAAGTGACAGAGACAACAGACATACATATTTACTCATTAATATAAGAACGTTTCACCTTTAAAGGTCTTTTTGGCATTTAAAAGGCATTTCACTTCCACACTTAGCTGTTTCTATAGCTGTTTTGAATCAATAGAGAAAGCCAGGAACAGGAGCAATACCCACAAAAAAGCAAGGATGGAGACATGGCATCATTGAAATGATCATTAACTAATCGACTAAGCTAAAAAATAATCAACAGATTAGTTGACTTCCAAAATAATCATTAGTTGCAGCCCTGATTTCCAATATCAAGTTATTTCCTAGTCATTGTAGAGCTCAACATGCTTGGAGGAGAATGCTAAGGCTCCAAACATACATCTACCGAGGGTGCAAGCACAAATCCCTTTGTCTGGTCAGTGCTGTGCAAACTTAACATGTTTTCTTATGTTTGTGTGGTGGTTAATACGCTGCTTTTACTGTTCACTGGTGGCTCTGTGGTTAGAGAATCAGGTTATTAAAAACAGGGTTGAGAGATATGATACCTGAGTTTGACAAGCTGTCACTGTTAGACCCATGAGCAAGTCCTCTCCACTCTAAATGCTCTCTACATGTTAAGCACTGCTGTGAGGATTTGATTGTATTCAGCTACAAGAGCTTTGGTGAAGTCATGATGTTGGTTTCTCCCCAACGTATCCTAGAAGTAGTAAATGGATGGCCATAATTCCAGAGAACATAGTTCCACTGCTCCACAGCTCAGTACTGGGGACTTTATATCCCTCTCTACCCCTTTTACCCAAGCTTGGCATGGTGTCAGTAGGTTATTTTTAATATGCTTCAGGCTCTAGACATGCTGTGTGTGTGCATTTGCACATTTGCTTCGTTAATGGGTGCATAAAATAATCAAATTCACTCAATATAAGGGCATTTTTACACCTGTAGTTGGTTTCTATGATCTGGATAAGTTGTTGATTCATTTACTTGGAGCGTTTGTCCCTCTGTTTGGTTTGTTTTCACACAGTCATAAACCTAAATGCACCAAAATGCACATCAATAAACCACGTGAGCACATTGTCTCTTCTGATTTGTCAGAGCTGTCTGGCATGGAAGCAAGAAAGTAAATACAGCAAAAATATAGAGACAGCGTTTGTTCATATCTGTGGTAATTAGCATCATCTGGCTAATATATCAGATTTTACTGCACCTTATCAGCAGTTTAGCTCAAGGAAAAAGGAGTATATTTGAAAGCTGGGTTGGATCGAGACTAGATCACGTTCTCACCACAAGCGAACCGCTTCAGAATTCGCTTGGGACTGTTGTTTAAAACTGTATTTCGAGTAAAATTACTGTTTCCACACCTGTTCAATCAAACCACATTAAGGGTACAAACGAACCAGAGTCTGTTTTAACTGGACCTAATAGTGCACCATCTAAGAGGTGTCCACATATGTTTGGACATATAGTGCAGGTGTGATATAACCCTATAAATGCTGCTTTAACAATAACATGCTCTCCTTTTTTTCTCCCACAATGCCCCTATTGTACCACCATCTGGTAGGCAAAACTGCTGATTGGTTGGATGAGATAAGGCTGTTGCCGGAGTGTTAAATTTTGCTCCTCTGGTGAATTAGGCCATGCAGTTAGTCAAAGCAGGGCCCTGTCAGCAGGTCCCTTTCCGGCTACCACAGAAGGTCGCAGTGTGGAGTTTTCAATGGTAATGGCTTGAGAACAATCAGTCAGTGTGTGCTTTAGCACCCCCCCCACAACCACCCTCAGCCCTCCCCACCACCACCCTCAGCCCTCCCCACCACCACCCTCAGCCCTCCCCACCTTCACCGCCCATAATCTCAGTGTCAGCACCTCGCCAGAGCAGCAGCAGCTTTACTGAGGAATGTTGGCAGGCTGCAGCCGCGGCTATGCCAAGCTAATCTTTAACGTTTCATATCAGCAGTTATTCTCAGCACCTCGACAGGAGGCTCTGTGCGCTCCCTGCTGATTTTCACTTTCAGGTGCGAATGCCTCGCTTCCCCAGACCCCGCCCCTCCTCACACATTCACACACACACACACACATATTACTCCTACACAGTCCACACGGTAGCTCTCAGTTCCCATGGGTCAGTCTTTACTTGTGGTGACTGTGTATTTGTGTAAAGTGTGTGTAGCAGTGTCTGAAATGGAGAATATTGAAAGAACATCATATCAATTGTGACTTTTTTTTTATCCCTATTTCTCAATAATATGAAACAAATGTTTAAGAAAGGCATGAAGCCTTGTTGTAGTAATGGATGACCAGCTATCATTGTCTAGCCATGTTGAAAATCTGACTCTGTCAGGCAGATTTCTCCCTCAGGAAGCCACTCAGGTGCTTGTGCAGTGTCTCATCATCTCAAGACTTGACTACTGCTGGTCTTCCACTGTGAACCACCAAAACCCTGCAACTAGTTTAGAATTCAGCAGCACGACTCGTCTTCAATCGTCCGAAGTTCAGTCATGTGACTCTTTTGCTGCATTCCCTCTACTGGCTTCCTCTTGCTGCCACAACAATTTTAAAACCCTGACGCTGTTCTATGAAACCAAAAACTGACCAGTTCCTTCCTACTTGAGCTCTTAAAACTTCCAGTACGGCTCGGCTTGAACCACCTTCCCTTAAAACCAACAGAAAACAAACATCCCGACTCTTCTCTGTGCTAAAACCAAGATGGTGGAAAAACTTCCACTGGGTGTCAGAACAGCAGAGTCACTCGCGGTCTTCAAACGTTGACTGAAGACTCATCTTTTTAAAGAGTTCCTTAACTGATCTCCAAGGGTTTTACACATTATCAAAGCTTGGTGTATCTCTTGATCTTAATCTCTACAAACTAGCTATTAAAT
Source organism: Astyanax mexicanus (assembly GCF_023375975.1). Classification (NCBI taxonomy): domain Eukaryota; kingdom Metazoa; phylum Chordata; class Actinopteri; order Characiformes; family Acestrorhamphidae; genus Astyanax; species Astyanax mexicanus. The sequence goes on from NC_064408.1 coordinate 115,369,376, forward strand.
GTAAATTCAATTATTGACAGAAAGTTTAAAAACAATGTAACGGTATGTAATATTATTAAACCATTCAAGGCTCAAGCCTAAGCTGTTCATCCCTCAGACACAGTGCATCAAGAACAGGCATACAATTATAGCTGATAGAACCACATGGACAAAGGATTACTTGGTAAACCTTTATCAACAAAAATACTCTACAATAGAGTTACTAGTTTACTCTACAGAAGCCTTATGTTAACAGTGTCCTGAAGTGCAATTGAATTCTCTGAGCCCTGAGGAATCTGGGATACTCCATCACATGGTGGAAACTTATATTGTGGTACAAAAAAAAAATCAGTGTTCCATACCTTTTTTGGAAGAAGTGGACACTGTGTGCTCCGAATCAAAGACAATAGGGACCATCCATACTGTTATCAGCAACAGCTCTAAAATGCTAGTGGCTTTTATACTGTACTGGTTATATTGATATTGGAATTGTATCATAGTGACTGAAATTAAGAAATATATTGTGATATAGATTTTTGCCATATGGTCAAGCACTAAATGCTAACATATTCTGCTTTCAAGAGGACCTCCAGAGACGTCCATGACTTTTCAACAAGAAAATGCACAAACACATTATAAAGTCATGGCTTTAGCAGAAGAATGATGGAATGGGTGCTGGTCATTTCCTGCCTGCAGTCGTGACCTGTCCCCAGTAAAAAAATGTGTGGAGATTTTTAAAATACAGCACGGATGGCCTTGTACTGTTGCACATTTTAGCTGCATTACCCAGCTGATCTCTAGGATGTCCTGCCCTTGAATTTCTCATGACGACCTGTATAAACGACTCAATCTCAAGTAAGACAAGCGCTTGATGTGACATCTGAGACTGAGGCAGAGCTGCATGTAATGGGCCTGGCATGCTGGCCTGAACTGTAGAAATCCTAGCATGAATATATCATGTGCCATAGTGCTGATCCATTCAGATACACACACACTGCAGCTACATACAGTGAAAGTAGTGAGTGATGGGGCTCGTGTTGCAGCGGCAGGTACTAATTCTGAAGCAGCTCTATAGTCAGATACTACAGCAGGTAAACTCCACCAGCCTGCAGCTCGAGCTCAGGTAACACAGAACACAGGAAACTGAATCGGCCGCTGGAGGTTAAACCATCATACTGACTCGTAGAGCAGCGGACAGGTGGATTTAACCTTATCAGGGAAGATCCTCCTCAGATCCCACAGTACTCCATCTACAGAGCTCTATCCAATACGTTTGGGGTGAATTGGAGAGATGTGGAGGAGGTGGAATAGTGATCATCTAACATCCTGGTCCTCACTAATGCTTATATGACGGAATGCAATCAAATCCTCACAGCAGTGTTACACAATTTAATAGAAAGCCTTCCCTGTAAGTAGAGACACAAAGCAGGATACGTTTTTGGAGAAAACAATAAATGACTGGTATCTCAATACTTTTGTCCATATACACTGTTTTCTTTTCTTTTTGCATTTTTCAAATGATCAAATAAACTATAATAACAGACAAAAATAACCTTTTGATGATTTAACTTGTTAAGTGAGAAAATTACAATCCAAACCAGGCTAGCCCTATGTAAAAAGTGTTTGCCCCCATATAAATTAACTTTTATCAATCACACTTTTTGGGAAGCTGAGTTCAATTTCAACACTAACCACTGATACACTGATTACTGTCAGACCTGTGGAATCAAGAAATCACTTAAATAGAATCAGATAAAAGCAGATAAAATATCTCAAAAACAATATATTATGCCCTGATCTAAGGAAAGTCAAATAGATATGAGAAAAGAAAGTTATTAATCATCTATCAGCCTGGAAAAAGTTACAAAGTCATTTTTAAGTTTCTGAGAAAACTTAGAACACTGGTGAACCTTCCCAGGAGTGACCAGCCTAACAAAATATCCCAAAAGGGCATGAACTACTCATCCATGAGGTCACAAAAGAACCCAGAACAACATTCAAAGAACTGCAGGTCTCACTCGCATCAGTTAAGATCAGTGTTTATGATTCAATAATGCTATCCATGATACAATGATACAAAATTGTATCAGTGATACAATGTTATCTTCCCCACTGGATGTTGCAACTGCATTTTGAAAGCAAAAGCAAGAGCAGATGTCTGCATTTTACTGCTTTGCTCCATCTTTAGTTGTTTTGTGTTTTCTGACTTCTGCTTTGTCTTCCTCGCTGTGTTGAAATCAGTGAGTTGTTGATGGTTTCATTCACAGTTTGCTAGCTGTAGCTGTTGAGAGCTCAACTCAGAAATAGTCAAACTCACTGCTTTATTTATTCCTTCACACGTTTTTCTTCACGTGATGTTCAGTAGATTTGAAGCTCTGCAGTAAAAGCTGAGTAAACAGGCCAACCGCAGAAAAGCTCCTCCACTGTGGCACAGAACCAGAGCACGCTACCCGATTTTTTTCAGAGCCAAGCGGAGAACAAAGGTGGAGAAAAATGTATGTGCAGCATGTGGTTTACATCAGCAACGCTAGAACTGCTCTCAGGATGCCCCATAAAACCATAACAGAGTACCAGCAGACAAGCTGGCCTGGGACAAGCTGCTTCACACTCAGCCTTAGCTAAAGTTCAAATCAAATCTGAACAGTAGCAGTACTGATAAGGAACTTTACTGCTGGCTAGATTTATAATGATACACAAAACTCACAGTTCAGTTCACACCATGGGATGGAGCTCATTGTTCATTATGAATATAAAAAAAGAGGAAAAAAACAATATTTAACATTTGTTCTTGTCTAATCCACTATGATTTCTACTTACTGTGAAATAAGAAAAAATATTGGTGAAATACGCAATTATTATTAAATTATTATTATTATATTATTATTATATCTAAAGTTTAACATATTCAAAAAGATAAAGGAAAAAGAAAGGTAAAAACAAGTGTATGACTCCCTCTCTCTAAACACAGCAGCTGGAGAAGCAAGAGGAGGGATTTGAGGGGCCAGGAGGGGACAAACAAGACTACATGTACCGTAGCAATACTCCTAAATCACTACATTTCCCACAATACAGTGCAAATGTAAAGACTCAGGACTCATTTTTACTCTATTTATGTACACAAATGAATATGTGCATTTCACAGAAAGAACTTTAAAACTTTTAAATCTTAAAACCCTTTAATGTTCCCAAACATCGTCAGTGCGTCTTTTAACCCAGTGTGCCTTGTGTTTTGAATTTTACCAGTCAGTTTGTAAGAAATAGTTATTTCCCCGTTCAGAGTTGAGTGTTATCGGCCTGTAGCCTGCTCCTAACCCCGGCTTGCACTGCTGGAGCAGCATTAGCATTACCCACTAATGGTTAGCTGCTAATGCTAATGCTTCAGCCTAGTGCTGACACCTTTATCTGTTACCTTTCAGAGAACATTAATTAAAAAAAAATAGAAATGAATAAAAAGTGAATGGAGAGTACAGACTGAAGGTTTCATATGTATCTATACTTTCATCCGTATTCATTCACTTATTTTTACATAAGAACTTTGGAAGATATTTGGAAGAAACAGAGGTCTTAAAAATTCTCATATAACCATTAGTTAAAACTTAGAACCAAATAGAATCCTTTGTTGTTGTTTTTTAATCTAGAGTTTTGCACATGAAGCCTTGAGCACATAAGAGAAGCTAAATCCAAATAAAGCACATTAATGATGAAGTATTGAAGTGTTTATTCATAACCATACTGCTGTGTTGGAAACTGTGAGACAGCAGAAGTCAGACATGTTAATGAACATTCCTTTAGAGAAGCTCTGAGCCAGTAACTGATTTAGTGGTCAGTTTCTGCTTGGCCTTCCTCATTTCCTTTGCCTGCGTTAACATCTGTGTCCCAGGATGCCTGAGGAATGTCTCAGTCCTGTCCCCATGAGAGGCTAAGAGCTTTCAGCAGATAGACTGCAGACCGTCCTGTTGCTGTTAGCTCTGGAAAAAATTAATTTTAATTTTACCAAATTGAAAACCTCTTGAATATAATCAAGAGTAAGATGGATGATCACAAGCCATCAAACCAAGCTGAACTGCTTGAATCTTTACACCAGGAGTGGCATAAAGCAGTGTGTAAGACTGGTGGAGGAGAACATGCCAAGATGCATGAAAACTGATTAAAAAACAATGTTATTCCACCAGATATTAATTTCTGAACTCTTAAAACTTTATGAATATGAACTTGTGTTTTTTGCATTATTTGAGGTCTGTAATCTCTGCATTTTTTTTGTTATTTCAGCCATTTCTCATTTTCTGCAAATAAATGCTCTAAACAATAATATAATTATATAATTTTATTTAGAATTTTGCAGAAATGTTGCCCGTAGTTTATAAAATATAAAAACAATGTTCATTTTACTCAAGCACTTAAACAGCAGAATCAGAGAAACAGTTTCAGCAACTGAAGTGGACTCGTAGGGCTGTTAACATTAAAGCATTAATGCATGCAATTAATTTGGAATCTGTAACATGTTATTATTATTTAACACAATTAATTTTACTGCCAGGTTTGACCCCAACTTCTGCTGTAATTTACCCTGAGGTTCGCTTGTGATCTGGTCTTGGTCCGACCCAGCTATGAAATATACTTCTTTTTAATTAAGCTAAACTAATGATATGGTACAGTTTAGTCTGATATATTATCCATATAATATACTGCTATTAACAAACACTGTCTCTACTGCTCCATGCTGTTTACACACTAAAAGCACACTATGTGCAGCGCTCACTGCTCACATCTGCACAGCCCGTCCCATTAAAAACACTGTGTTTAAAAGCACAGCGGCAAATTTTCAGTGTTCTGTGTTAAGGCAGCTTCACACTGCACAGATATACTTGAACACAGAAACTTCTCACTATATTTTCATTTTTTGCTCCCACACCAGACAGCTCTGACCAGTCAGAGGAGACGATGTGCTTGCGTGATTTATTGGTGCGCATTTTGGTGCGTTTAGGTTTATGCGTGTGTGAAACCAAACCAAACAGAGGGAGAAACACTCCAAGTAAACAAACTCATCAACTGATCTGGATCATAGAAACCAACTACAGGTGTGAAAACGCTCCTTTATACTCAACAAATAAGTTTCAATTCAGAAATTATTGACACCACTCATATAAATATAATTGCATTATACATTTCTTACATTCATTCTGTTATTTACATTTAAATATTCACTATAAAAACTTGCGTCTTAAGAAGAAGAAGAAGTGGCTGAGTCTGTTTTAAGATTTGCAGGGTGATGTAAGCAGATGTGTTCTGGTAAATTGCAAACAGGAAGCACTATCTGGTTTATTTGTGGGTGGATAGCACTTTATTTGAATGCTCCCCTGTAGATCCTCCACTGATACTCTCATTAAAGCAGACAGTGTTACTGTGATATTGTGATGTAGATGTTGGTTACTGTGCTGTAGCAGTTGGCTGCTAGTATGATATGGTATCCACCTTTTCATCTTTGCAGGGCCCACTTTCAAGAGCTTTTGTCATCATATTTGGTCAGTTGATATTAAATGGTTTATGATCGTACTGTATTTATTCCAACCTTCTGTTTAACCTTATTTATGGCTTTTTATAGCATAGCTAACCAGCTTTCGCACACAGCACACAAAAAGATAGTGCTGTGTGGAGCTAGCTCACTAGCTAGCTAACTTATATCCACTACATTTCAGAGAAGGAAGCAGCATCTGTGGTTGAAGGAGCTAAATTTAATACATCCACTCAAACACCCATATCCCTGCTGTTACCATTCTGTGGACGGAAAAGAGAAAAACCTCAAAAACCTCCCAGCTTGCTTTACCAGAGCTTCAGAACCGAGAACCTGTTTCTCTGGTTTAGGATGTTCTTAGAAATATGGAATTTTTTTTAATTGAATTGTGTTCAATTTAGCCCCATCAACTATAGACACAGCTCCTCTTTTGTAGAAGGTGGTGGATAAAAGTTAAATGGAACTCCTCTAGATATTTCGGTTACGTTCTTGAAGCTAAATTCTCCTTATCTTTATGACCTTATAACTAACTGAGTATATATGTATACAGTTGACAGTGTATATATTAGGGCTGCACGATATTGGACAAATTTGACATCCAATGTTTTATTTTTTTTTTTCTGGGATAATATCGCAATATTAAACAATACAGGGTGTGATGTCACCAGCCCTGCCCCAACCTGCGTTAGTTAGTTTTATAAACACACAGTGCAGTTCCAGTTAGTTAACTTTTTTTCTTTTAATTACCGTTGATTCAACGTTATGTGTTTAGTCTGCCTGCGATTACTTAACGTGTTACTCCCCCTACCCTCCCACTTCTCGGCGTATTTCGTGTGTCAAGAATCAGAACATTGCAACATGATGTTTGTTTTTACTGACTTGGGTAACATCGCATGTCCCGCGATGTGACTATCGCGATTGCGCACATCGCAATGATTATGCTTAAACGGTATATCCACACACACTCTTTTCAAATATAATATTTTCCTGGACATTTTATTTATAGATACTTAGTAATTATTAATCAGTACAGATATCTGGGGTTCACTTACTTTTTCTAGCCTGCAATAAAGGGAAATTTATACTTCTGCTTCAAACCTATGCCGTAACCTATGAGCTACAGCGTGCCCTGCGCACCTTCTTGGAAAGTAACTACCAGTCACATGACGTGGACAACTGTACCTGTGATTGGTCCAACAGGCCTTGGTGTTCCCGCCCACACATTTTCGTCTATGTGGTTTAAACTGCATAGAACAGAGCGTCACAGAACCACTGATATTCACACACAACATATAAATGCAATCCACTGTGTAGAGCACTCTTGCAGGATTTGACCCAGGAGAGTAACAGACATAAACCGTATAATTGTGTTGTGTGTTTTTAGTTTAGTTAGATTGTGTTTATATACAGTTTTGACCTAGATAATGGTCACACCCCATTTTATTAGTAATCAATACAGAAATCTTGATTATATGAAAGACTTAAGTTTCTGTTTCTAGCCCTTTTTTATTATTTCCAAATTTTATCCAATTTTCTCCCCACTTTACAAACCCAATTACCCAACCCACTCATTAGGACTCCCTCTATCATTGGTGATGCCCAAATACCAGGAGGGTGAAGACTAGCACCTCCAATACATGTGAAGTCAGCCACCACCTCTTTTTGAACTGCTGCTGATGCAGCATTGCTGAGTAGCATCACAGCACACTCGGAGGAAAGCGCAGCGACTCGGTTCTGATACATCAGCTCACAGACGCAGCCTTGTGCTGATCAACATCCCCCTAGGAGTGATGAGGGGAAAGAGCAATTGTGCTCTCTCGGGGCTCTCGGGGCTGATGGCAAGCTGCATGACCAGGATTTGAACCAGCAAGCTCCCCATCATAGTGGCAGTGCCTAGCTGGACCACTCAGAGCCCCCTCCAGCCTGCATCACGTACTCAACATACTCATAATTGATTGTGTGTTTTTTGTTTAGTTAAGTTGGGTTTGCGTTTAATTTTGTCTTAAGAAAATGATCAGACCCAATTCTATTAGTTGTTGTTGCAGAGATTTAAATACGTCCAGAGGATTAATTTAATTATTTTGTAACTGTAGGGTAAAAAGTTTTGAAGTTTTCAGTGCATTGCACAACTCTGTGGGATACACTAAAAGCAAATGAGAATTCTGTGTTGCAATTTCCCTTTAAGGAACCTATTTTGGAAGACTGACCACAAGCGCAATTAAGCTAACCAAACCCATCCAGTGTGGATGACTGAGTGTATGTTGATGAGCAGCTTCACTGGGAGCTGGAATGGTGATTACAGCTGCGTCTCTCTAGATTACATTGTTTTGCCCGACTCACTCTCATTACTGTTTTTATTCAGCGTCACGAGGTCTCGCACAAACAGCATTACAGTCTTTCTTACCGCCACATTTTACCACCACGTGATCACTGTATAACCCGCAAAGCCTTTGAAGCCGTCGTTTGAACTTCGGGCCAGATTTGACGCATGAATCTTTCTTTCCATCCACAGAGTGTGTATTTTCTGGTTTAACTGCGATGCCCTTGATTATACCCAGATTTCCAGCCTGCAGTTAATAAATAAACTGTAGGATAGAGAACATAATGAAGTTTGGCTATTCCTGTTTGCCTTGTTTGACCAGCAGCACGCATTTGTACACATAGAGCTACTGTTTTTGGACTTTGTGGCTGTAGAATGGCCCTCCTTCTGCCCACATTATGCAGCACAATGCTAGATACCTGTAGGTGTCTGTATCCTGATGTAACAGAACTCGTGGTTAATGTTCTCCTCCAAGCGTGTTGAGCTGTCTATTGATGTTGCATTAGTAACAGTTCAGAAGAAGGTGTTGTCTAGCTTTATGTATTTCAGAGGAATTACTATGCATATTTTGGCAGAAAACAAACTTTTACCACAGAATTATATATATATATAGAGTCTGACCTCTGCACAAAGTCTCCATCCAGCACATCCCTAAGATTCTCAATGAGGTTAAGATCTGGACTCTGTGGTGAACTCTCTCTCAATACATGTGTTTAAATGATGATCTCATGCTCCCTGAATCACTCTTTCACAATTCCAGCCACATGAATCCTGACATTGTCATCTTGGAATATGGTCGTGATCATCAGGGAAGAAAAAATCTGTTGATGGAATAACCTGGTCTGTATTCAGTATATTCAGGTAGTCAGCTGACCTCATTCTTTCAGCACATACTGTTGCTGAACCTAAACCTGCAGACCAACTGCAGCATCAACCCCACATCATTTACTTAATTAAATCCAGACTTTTTGTGGCCAGAAAGTATTTAAAAAAAAACTTTAATAGTTTTAATTATGGGAACGGTGAATTGGAGTTACCCTGATGTAATGGTACTTTGGTGATGTTGGAAACTTGTTGTACAGCTTGTTATAACTGAGTTACTCCACCCAGTCGTGAACAGCAATTAATATCCACAGAAACCCTGAGTCAGAGCGAGTGAGCTGGTTTAACTGAAGACTGTACGAGGCTGTAATCCTGCACAGCTGTGAGGAGCAGGTCGGCTCTCCTCAGCTGCTTCTCCACATGATCTGCAGATGAAAGACCCGCAGATGAAAAGGTGGGGGGCCCAGAGCCCAACTCCCACAGGAAGCACAGAGCAGCACAGGAACGCTCCCAGTAAACACCCTGTTTATGTGTTTAGTGCACTGACTGCTGGGTAAACCCTGATGCAGGCCTTACTCAAACACTTTAACACTTAATGTAAAGCTGTAATCTCCTGTATCAGAAGTGTATATTTGGGGAAATGGTTATTTACATACTGAAACACACTGAATAAACAAAACTAATAGGTTAAATCTACTTAGAATAATGTGATAAGTCTGACAGTACATGTTTGGTGTTGTCAGATTTTGTAATATGTGCCCTAAAATAGATGGTAAACTGTATTTATCTTGGTATACACTGACATGGCACCTTCCATGTGTCACATTGAAGCTGAATAATGCTGCACTGACCTGCAGGTTATGCATGTGGGGCTTCCTGGATGGAATTGCTTGGCTGTTTGTAGAGATGGGTGATGAACTGATTTCATTGATTACTTCAGAATTTACAGGACTAGGTGTTTTTATGAAAATCAATGTTTTCTCAGTTTAAACTACCTACGCTTCCTTTGGGCACACACACACACATGCACGCAAACAACACCACAGTGGCTTGGGGGAAGCTGTAGCTTTTGTGAATCAGTTTGGTTTTACAGCGACAGACGCAGATCAAACAAGCCCTCGCTGTAAGATGTGTTTAAAAACTGTTGCTTCTAAATGAAGCAGCACAACGGATTTATTTGAATACTTTTCTGAAGTTGCCTCCCCACAGCTGTATAAGAATCACTAGAGAGCTGGAGGACGTTTGACACTAAAATCACACGTTGTCGTTTTCACAGCTTAATAACTCTAGAATGCCCCAACACATCAGAATAAAGCATATGTATGTCTAGAAAGAAGTCAAGTCAAGTCTGGATGGGATACATTTCAGATCTATGAGAGTGTGTGTGAAGAATAGTGGTGGGGGGGGGGGGTTCAGCTCCATCTCTGTGTGTTGAGGAGTCTGACTGCCTGGTAGATAAAGCTGTTGCAGAGTCTGATAGTGGAGGCTCTGTGTGTTGAGGAGTCTGACTGCCTGGTAGATAAAGCTGTTGCAGAGTCTGGTAGTGAAGTCTCTGTGTGTTGAGGAGTCTGACTGCCTTGTGGATAAAGGTGTTGCACAGTCTGGTAGTGGAGGCTCTGTGTGTTGAGGGGTCTGACTGCCTGGTGGATAAAGCTGTTGCAGAGTCTGGTAGTGGAGGCTCTGTGTGTTGAGGGGTCTGACTGCCTGGTGGATGAAGCTGTTGCAGAGTCTGGTAGTGGAGGCTTGGATGCTCGGATGGTAGTGTGCGCTAGGAGCAGATTGATACTGACTGTTACTGTTTAGTCATCTATAGTGTCAATGACATATTTTGCTATCTATAATGAAAACAAATTGTATTAAAATTTAAAGTCATTCCATGTTTTCTTTAGGAAATGATGCACTCTTCTAGTTTTCCTCACTAATCAGTGTGTGTTTCTCTTTGTGTGTGTTCTCAGGGGAGTGTGTGCTACAGAGGGCAGTGCTGGTGAGGAAGAAGCTGTCTCCTAAAGAAGGAGGAGGCTGGCTCTCCGGCACTTTGTTCTGCACCCACTTTAGAGTCGCTTTCGTACCACAAGACAGTCCACGACCAGACGTAAGTACAGCACACACCCAGCTGGACTATTAGAACTGGAGTCCGGCTGAATGAGAATAAAGTAGAACATCATAATCATCATAGTAAATCATCATAGTCAGTTTGGTAATATGTGTTTTCACATTGTTGTGATAAATTATGTGCACATCTCTGAGTATAATGTGGATTTCATAGGTGCTTAAAAACATACAGGGGTTGGACAATAAAACTGTGGGAGGTTTCATGGCTAAATTGGAGCAGCCTGGTGGCCAATCTTCATTAATTGCACATTGCACCAGTAAGAGCAGAGTGTGAAGGTTCAATTAGCAGGGTAAGAGCACAGTTCTGCTCAAAATATTGCAATGCACACAACATTATGGGTGACATACCAGAGTTCAAAAGAGGACAAATTGTTGGTGCACGTCTTGCTGGAGCATCTGTGATCAAGACAGCAAGTCTTTGTGATGTATCAAGAGCCACGGTATCCAGGGTAATGTCAGCATACCACCAAAAAGGACCAACCACATCCAACAGGATTAACTGTGGACGCTGTAAGAGGAAGCTGTCTGAAAGGGATGTTCAGGTGCTAACCCGGATTGTATCTAAAAAACATAAAACCACGGCTGCTCAAATCACAGCAGAATTCAATGTGCACCTCAACTCTCCTGTTTCCACCAGAACTGTCCGTCACCACAATAAATTATTGTGTTCTAAAACCAGGTGTTTCAGTTTCATTGTCCAACCCCTGTACATGATCAATTAAACATTTCCTTACAGAAAGTGTGATTAGTCCTGTTTAAGTGCAGCACAATTTTGAAAACCAGAAAAAAAAACAGTTTTAAGAACCTTACCTGTGCATTTTTCTGCATGTAAAATGTAATGACATATTGTTTACCCTAAAGCTGGAGTATTTACATGACGTTTAGCCTGATGTTAACCAAGATTTCTAGTTGTGGCGAGTCTAGTTGTGCTGTAGTCTGCAGACTCTGGTGCAGTCAGAGATGACAGTCTGAGTGAAAGTGAAGACTCTATTTTTAGCCTCAAAATCGCATTCCATGTTTTTTTTTTTTCCCGATTTTGGGCAGAATCTGGTAATCTCACAGCTTTTATTTATTATTGGACAGAACTAAATGATAAGACATAAATATTAAGACATTGTCACACCGGCCGCGGTTCATTCTGTGCCTCCTCTCATTCCCGCTGGACATAAGAGTGACTATGTGCCCAAAGACTACAATCCCCAGTACTCTATGGACTACAAACGCGGTGATGTCATGGCATATGTACTGCAACGTCATGATGCGTCTCCGGAAGAGCAGGCTGCGTCCGTACTTGCAGGCTATTGGCTTATTCAAATTGCAGCTCATGCGCTTGAAAATGTGTGTCCATAAAAAAATCAAAAAAGTCAATCAGCCCAAACATTCTTTAATATATTATTTAACTATTCCTGATATACACTGCTCAAAAAAATAAAGGGAACACTCAAATAACACAATAAAACTCCAAGTAAATCAAACTTCTGTGAAATTAAACTGTCCACTTAGGAAGCAACACTGATTGACAATCAATTTCACCTGCTGTTGTGCAAATGGAATAGACAACAGGTGGAAATTATTGGCAATTAGCAAGACACACTCAATAAAGGAGTGGTTCTGCAGGTGGGGACCACAGACCACTTCTCAGAACCTATGCTGTCTGGCTGATGTTTTGGTCAGTTTTGAATGTTGGTGGTGCTTTCACACTCGTGGTAGCATGAGACGGACTCTACAACCCACACAAGTGGCTCAGGTAGTGCAGCTCATCCAGGATGGCACATCAATGCGAGCTGTGGCAAGAAGGTTTGCTGTGTCTGTCAGCGTAGTGTCCAGAGGCTGGAGGCGCTTCCAGGGGACAGGCCAGTACACCAGGAGACGTGGAGGAGGCCGTAGGAGGGCAACAACCCAGCAGCAGGACCGCTACCTCCGCCTTTGTGCAAGAAGGAACAGGAGGAGCACTGCCAGAGCCCTGCAAAATGACCTCCAGCAGGCCACAAATGTGCATGTGTCTGCACAAACAGTTAGAAACCGACTCCATGAGGATGGTATGAGGGCCCGACGTCCACAGATGGGGGTTGTGCTCACAGCCCAACACCGTGCAGGACGCTTGGCATTTGCCAGAGAACACCAGGATTGGCAAATTCCCCACTGGCGCCTTGTGCTCTTCACAGATGAAAGCAGTTTCACACTGAGCACATGACAGACGTGACAGAGTCTGGAGACGCCGTGGAGAGCGGTCTGCTGCCTGCAACATCCTTCAGCATGACCGGTTTGGCAGTGGGTCAGTAATGGTGTGGGGTGGCATTTCTTTGGAGGGCCGCACAGCCCTCCATGTGCTCACCAGAGGTAGCCTTACTGCCATTAGGTACCGAGATGAGATCCTCAGACCCCTTGTGAGACCATATGCTGGTGCGGTTGGCCCTGGGTTCCTCCTAATGCAGGACAATGCTAGACCTCATGTGGCTGGAGTGTGTCAGCAGTTCCTGCAAGATGAAGGCATTGAAGCTATGGACTGGCCCGCCCGTTCCCCAGACCTGAATCCGATTGAGCACATCTGGGACATCATGTCTCGCTCCATCCACCAACGTCACGTTGCACCACAGACTGTCCAGGAGTTGGCGGATGCTTTAGTCCAGGTCTGGGAGGAGATCCCTCAGGAGACCATCCGCCACCTCATCAGGAGCATGCCCAGGCGTTGTAGGGAGGTCATACAGGCACGTGTAGGCCACACACAATACTGAGCCTCATTTTGACTTGTTTTAAGGACATTACATTAAAGTTGGATCAGCCTGTAGTGTGTTTTTTCACTTTAATTTTGTGTGTGGCTCCAAATCCAGGCCTCCATTGGTTAATAAATTTGATTTCCATTGATGATTTTTGTGTGATTTTGTTGTCAGCACATTCAACTTTGTACAGAACAAAGTATTCAATGAGAATATTTCATTCATTCAGATCTAGGATGTGTTATTTGAGTGTTCCCTTTATTTTTTTGAGCAGTGTATTTTATTTTTAGTCTTTTTTTGATCATCGGCCTCCATTATGCACACTATACTTGTATATTATATCAGTATATCAGTTTTGTATTAAAAATACTACAAAAAATGATCTGATTGTAATGATAGAACTGTCCTTAAGGAGGAGAGATCAAATCTTGATTTGTATTTATGGCACTAGTGTAAAATTGAGTTATACTCCCCAAGTGTAGAGGAAACCCACAAGCAGAAAATGCAAATTCTCACATAATGCTGCTTTAAATTGTTAGAAATTATATTCTGTCTGGAAGCTGAGTAAACAATACTTTTAAGAATTACAGGTGTTTTAGTATTATTTAGTATTATAAGCTCTGTGCGCGTGCACAAATAAATACTGGGTGGATCTTCTGCACTGTCACTTTAAGAAAGTTTCTCCTGCGTCTGCTTCCAGCAGGTGCTGCAGTGGGTTTCTGTGTAAACTAGGTCGAGTCTGTCGCTCAGTTCTGTGTATATTAAACAGGTGGAGGAGAATCATCTGTCTCTCTAATAGAGCTCAGACTCTCCACTGTCCGTATATCTGTCTGCTAGCCCGGTTCTGTGTGTCTGGTTTGGTATCCGGCTCAGACAGTATCTCTGCAGATGAATTATCAACTGACGGCTGCTTTGCATAGCTGCTGCTTCCAGAGCCTGAACTCCTTCCTGTTTCCTCCTGATTCAGGACAATGCTGATCCCGTGCTCCTCGGGGACCACGATGTGGCGCTGGCCTCCATTGAGAAGGTTGTGGCTGGTAAGCTGGAGGAACTGCGAGAACATGTTTCTGTTTTACATATCCAGACCTTTTCCGTAATGGGACGAGCTTTACAGTTTTTTAATGTGCAGACTGTATGCAAACTACTGCAGTGTAAAGAGAGAGAGAGAGAGAGAACAGCTTCCAATAGAAATAAAGTGACCACTTTAGAAAATCTGTTTAATCTGTTTCAACATGGCAAAAAGGGTTTTAGGGATGACTTATTTTTTATCCCACAATGATTTGCTTCAGTTTTAATGCTTTTTTTTTATTCAAAAGCTCAATATTTTAATATAAAGTGATTATTTTCAAAGCAATTTAATACATAATGAAATCAGATTTCATTACTATTTTATTTGGTCCAATTATGTTTTAGTAAAGTTTTACTGTAATTTAAATGAATTAAATTATGATTCTTTAAATAAACTATTTAGTGCACCTTGAAATCTAAAAGAATAGATTCAATTCCACATGAGAATTAAATCTTAAATTTCATGGTGAAATAAAAAAAACACAATAATTTAATTTATATCAATTACGATTCTTTAAAAAAATATTAATTGCATTATAAAATCAGTAAGTCTTGATTCTTTAAAAAATGTATCGTAAAAGTCTTAAACAATTAAAAATTTTGATTCTGTAAATAATTAGTTTCACACAGTTTATGTTGCAATCAGTTATATCCAATGTGTCTTGAACAGTAATTTAGTGCATCCTAAAGTCTAAAATAGCATTACTATTTGATTTGATTTAATTACGATTTATGAAAAGGATTGGTGATTAGTTATAAATGTTATCAAATCATTATTCTTACTACAGTAAGTGTAGATTTAATTATAGTAATTTATGAAGTGATTTACATTACATCATTAAAGTAAAAAAAATAGTTTAATTTACATTTAGTTCCATTACAGTTCTTTAGAAAATGTTTTTTCTTACTGCTCACTCTACTGTTCCTCTTTAACTCCCCCACTTTATAAATCCCAATGCCTCAGAACAATCCTGCATGTTTCTCTAAATAACATTGAGGAGGTTATTTTTTTAAGAAAGCAGAGATGTTTCTTCTATGGTATTTTAAAATGTATTTTAAGAGTGTTTGCCTGTTTTAGTGGGACCATCGAGGACCAAACTGGTGACCCCCAGTTCGTCTCTGAAGTTCACCCCCGAGGAGCTGATCCTGTACTGCAGAGACCTGCGGGTGCTCTGCTTCCTGTTCGACCGGCTCACTCCTGATACCCAGGCTGTAGAGGTGTGAGAACATCACCTGGCTCTTACAGAAACAGTGTGTGGAATATTACACACCATGTGTTGTACAAAATTCAGAACTAAATTGGGAATGACCCCTAAATTCCAGTTTATTTCTTTAATTTAAATTGACTTTGCGAATACTAAGTGGAATTGCAATTAAAATTAAAATTGCAGGAAGTAGAATTGGAATTCCATTAAATAAATAAAAAAATCCTTATTTTTTTTAGCTTTTTTTTATAAGGTGCACTATCAATGAACATCTATTTTCTTGTCTTTTTTCATACACAAGGTGCACCGGATTATAAGGTGCACTATGCTACACTAGTAAGGCACATGGGTGTCGCCATGTTTTCCTTTTAATTCAGCAGATCTTGTCAATGAGTGGTGAGACCTGTAAAGCTTAGCTAAGTAAACAAAACTGTAATTCTTTAAAAAAGCATTAGTGCTGGAGAAACTTCATTGAAATTCCTGTGTAACTCTTTGCTTCAGAAGAGTGGCTTTACTGCTCCTTAATACCTGACTGGTAAAATTATACATGAGACAAACTGGATTATATGGTGCACTGACAATTTTGGGGAAAATTAAAGGACTTTAAGTGCGCCTTATAGTGCATAAAAACACTGTACATAATTAAAGTGTATTTAACCACAAAGCTTTACAGATTTTTTTTATTAATTGTATTTATCTGCAGATTACCTACACCATTGCCAAGACATACCAGCCACTGAAACCTGGAACCATCCTGTCCTTCCAGAACGCTGCTTTGGGGAGTATTGGTGAGTGACTGATTATAGGTTTAATACCTGAATATGCTAAGATGCCCAAAACACACCCAAGTTTAATTAAAAGAAGTAATTTATAGCTTTTGTGTGTTTTACATCATGCAAGGCATACTTTTCTCACTGTTACGATAGCAAAGACACACTGACACGTCTTAGTCCTACACCCCTAATGAAGCTGTATCGCCTGTAGATCACTAAAATAAGACCCTGCTTGCCACTTAATCACAGCTACAGAGCACATACTCTGATAGTATATGACTGGTCTTTATCACATGCCAATGTTACTGCGTGTGTGTGTGTGTGTGTTTACTAGTGATGGGACAATCCACTTTTTTTCAGCTCCGAACCGATTTTAATATAAAACTGCCGATACCAATACAAATACCGATACTTTTAGTTTATGATTAGTACTATGATAAATGTTACATAATGAGGCTGAAACAGACCACACAGCCCTTTGAAGAGTATACACACTTCAAGTGCGTTTAATATAAATGCATTCCAAAGTCATTTATTTGAAACATTTGTACAAACACACAATAGTTTTCTTTCAAATTAAATATTTAATTTTTTATTAAGTTTTTTTTTTTAAGAAAGTTAAATATTAAATATGTTAAATATTAAATGCAGGGCTCTAGACTATTTTTTGCACTGCTTGCGCAGGAGACATTTATTTTGACATGTAGCATAGTGGACTAGCTGCATTGGCTAACGGCTAACCGGCAACGCTAACTGTATTTCTGAGCTAAATTAATCACCGTTTTTAGTAACAGATTGATTTCTTAGTGCTGGCTAGAGTGGGGAGGGTCTGTGGTTTGATATTTGATATGTATTATGGCTGTAGTTTACTTGAGTTAGTTACTGTAGTTACATTCACAACACCGAAATGGAGCTGTTGGTTCAATGCTAGATAGGGTAACAGACTGCAGATGTTACTGGAGATGGCTAAGGGCTAACCGGCGGCACTAACTGTATTTCCGAGCTGAATTAATCACTGTTTTTTAATAACAGATTGATTTCTTAGTGCTGGTTAGAGTGGGTAGGATCTGTGGTTTGATATTTGATGTGGATTATGGCTGTAGTTCACTTTAGTTAGTTACTTAATACATTCACAATGCCGGAATGCAGCTGACAGCCCAATGCTAGCTAGGCTAACAGACTGCAGATGTTAATGGAGATGCCTAACGGCTGACTGGCGATGCTAACTGTATTTCTGAACTAAATTAATAGTGTTTGTAGATCCTGTGGTTTTATAGGATATGTGGATTATGACTATAGTTTACTCCAGAATGTAGTTAATACCTTTACAACACCAGAATGAGGCTGTCAGTTTAAGTTTATCAGTCAGCAGACTGGAATATGGATTGATAAGTGGATCGGACGCGCTTGCTCGATATCCGATTCATTAAATTACGTCAATATCTGCTCCGATAACGACACTGTATCAGATTGAATTTGGCCCAGATACCGATGCTGTATCAGATTGATGTCGGCCCCGATACCGATGCTGTATCAGATTGATATCGGCCCCGATACCCATACTGTATCAGATTTATATCGACCCCGATACCAATACTGTATCAGATTGATATCAGC